>NW_016809260.1:1040585-1077291 GCF_001698545.2 Rhinopithecus bieti
ATAAATGATGAATTGATGGGTGCTGACGAGTTGATGGGTGCAGCACACCAACATGGCATAAGTATACATATGTAACAAACCTGCACGTTATGCACATGTACCCTAGAACTTAAAGTATAATAATAAAAAAAAAAAAATTATCTACCAATAAAAAAAAAAAAAAACATTTATAGTTAACTGTTGTGCATCCAAAGTGAATGTGAACTTTCTAGACTTTCCTCCTATAAGGGATGGGAAAGAAGGCATTTCCCAGATCAATGGCCACATACCAACTATCTGAGAGCCTTATTAATCTGCCCTAACAAAGATGCTACATCTGCCACAGCAGCTATAACTGGCCAATTTGCAGTAGTCCGCTGTCATCCTCTAGGATCCATCTGTAGGGAGTAGACTGCTCAATTACGTGGAACATGATGGAGACCACCATTCCTGAATCCTTTTAGGTCTTTAAGCATGGCATTAATCTCTTCACTTGTCCCCAAGTTACAATTCTTACTATCCTGGCTAAGAGTGGTGTAGGGGCAGTTTCAAAGATTCCACTTAGTATTCCTTTCTACTGTATCTCTTATCCCACAGACTAGGGAACCACTGCAAGGTTTTACCAAACACATACCAGTTAGATATATTCGAGGATAAGGAAAATATCATAACCAGGAGGTAGACCTGTAGACTCAATATAAACTAGACCTGGGCCAGGACTAAATGTATTACCTAACCCTCATATGTTCCCAGTGTAATGGGGGAAGGGGCGATGACGATGCTTGGTCCCTGGGAATCAATGGCAACTTGGAAACTGTGCCCAGTAATTCCTAAAACATTGGGTTTTCCATTACCCAGTGCACAGTTACCCAAGTAAGTCCCTTTAGGGGAAGTCCTGGGAAAATAATTAGCTTGCGCATTTGGATGGTAGTGCAGGGTCCTTCCTCCTGGAGATTTAGCATTTCTGCTAATCAATGAGTTCTGGATCTGAGAACCGGCTCAGAACCAGACACTAGAAAAGAGTTCATGACTTTTTATTGCAGCAGCTGCTCTCAGCCTCCTGATGATCCATTCTTGATTTCTTTTGGTTGTACAGAGCAGGCAATGTCTTTACTGGCTGCCCATCTATCTTACATCTACTGAAGCCATGTTCCATTAAACATCTCTATAGCAAACTACAGACCATTAAAGCTATTTGTATAAAAAAGATTTTACATTTTCTCAATATACATTTTAGAAAGACTGTCGCCTCCCACTCCAGATCTCATCTTGCACAATATGCATAAGACAGACTGCTCCTGGTTTGTGAAATAATTTTCAGAATAATTTACTGAGTTTCTGAATATTAAAAACATAAGTATAAAATAAATCGACATTAACAGCTGCTTAATAGTGATAAAATATACTTTTATTTACTTTGTTGAGTCAGAGAGTTGTAAAAAAAATTATTGCTAAAGTAGGTATCAGGCAAAAACAGAAAGGTGCTTTAGAAGTCCAGTTACCTTGGAGTTTATTTAAACTAAGAGAAAAAAGTCATAATGTTTTCATGCAATACATACTTGGTTCTTTAAATAACAATTGTGTGACAAATAGCAGAAGGAATTAAGGAATGCTGCACTTGTGATCCATACAAAACACCAACATTTTAGGTTGTACATAATTAAAGAAATATCTGAAATACGTTTTAAAACACTGTAGTAGCTAATACATAGAGGCATGCCGTGGGTGGGCACAGGAATGCAGTTTAGAAAAGAAAAAAAAAAATCACATAGGAACTACTCAATTTCTTTAAAATCACTGAGCAAGAAAAGCAACATTGAACTTTCATACTGATTTTACACAACTTCTATACAGTACCTTGACTTAAATCCAAGAGCAAAAGTTAAGACTCTCCTCCTCTATTTTTGGTAAACAACTGCATGGTAAACTTAGATGACTCTTCCCCCTGGATTTTACCTGGGAGTGGCCTTTTTACATTTTTATTTAAAAGAGGGCAGGTTTGGCACTTTTATACTGATGTCACCAATGTTAATATTTCTTGGGATCTCAGGAAGATTCATATTCTTTACAGCTGATACAGCACGGGCTGGAGCTCCCGCTAAGCCAGCCTGTATACAGAAGCAAATAAAAGAAAAAGAAAATGTACAACTCAGGTGTAGCTCATCATAAAACACTTACAATGGAAGACAATGATAAAAGATTTTCATATAACAAGCTTAGGGACCAGATGGTAGTTTGAATTGGTATGGAATGGTTACTTTGAAATACTAATCTATAAAGAGAAAACAGTGACACATTAAAAAATACAGTGAACACATGCAATGGTAACAATGTAAAGATTTAAATACAAATTAATGTGCACTACCACACAATATTCACACAATAAGACCTAAATCTTCACTTGTATCTTGATTTAACTGACATATAGCATGAAGCATGATTTACATTAGTTTCCTTATTAAATATCTCTTGCAACAATCATGATATACTTTCTTTTGCTTTTAAAATGGCATTTATTATCAATATATGCTGTGAAATAAAATTGTAAGTAATAGATAGTGCTTGTTTAATTTCTTTTCTTAGGGATAAACCCTTAAAACATTTTAAAACAATAAAATTAGTTTTTTAAATTGTGGGGGCTCTTTTAAACTTCTAAGAAAGTTCTAGAACATTCAAAAAATAGGCTTTTAAGTAAAGCCTCAATCCAAAGAATATAGTTCTGCTTAAAGATGAAACTACAAGAAGAGGATCATTACAACCCTTTGATGCATTAGTAAAATATGATTAAAATATTTTGTCATATGGCATAGATTGAGCAACATATATTCAGCTTACAGTTCACAAATTTAGAGAAAGAAGAGCATAAAAGCAAGAGGTAGTAAATATAGATAAATGAATTCTAAAACTTCCAGTAAGTACCATTAGTGCATGATACTTGGCTTTCCTATTAGTAGGAACATTTATAATTTGTGAAATAATTTTAAAAGAAAATATGCTTACAAATAAAAGAAAATGTATAAATATCATTTTCTCACCTACATTAACAGCCTTCATATTTAAGGTTTAATTTATATACCAATTACATTTCATTAATTTTTATTCAGGCTATATAATAAAGCAAAGTCAACAAAGACATCTGAGTTCAGTGGCATCATTTTGTACAAAATAGACAACAAAACGAATCTTCCACTTTGATTAGATTATATATAAGGCAATGTCCATCAAATTAGAAACACTAGCTTTAAGGTCCCTTTTCATAATTTTAGTTTTCTTTTCTTATGTAATCCTACCTTTGTTAATTAAAATAAAAATAATAATAAAGCTGTTACCTGAGAAAAATCTTGACTGATACAAAATAGGCCAGTGTAAACTATTTGCTAAATAAAGGATACAAACATTGTTAAGCAATGAAATAAAAGCCATGGATTATCAATTCAGAATTGGAAATCATAGAAAAATTAGTAGAATAGTATTAATAAGTATATTCTACACAGGCAATAAGGGCCATACAAATGAATAGCTCCATACCCGACTCAATACTGAATAGGCTGGAGAATGTTTATGATTTAATGGATGTTAGTTATTTTTGATGTACAACTAAAAATGTGATTGACCTCTATACTTATACCTACCTGAAGCAATGAAGTTTTGTTATCCCCTTCCTTCCTGCTCCCCAAAGATGTTGGAGATACAACTAAATAATAATTAAGGCAGCATGTATCATATTCGAAAGGGTCTTTAATTTGATTCCATTCCAAGTTAAAGGTCTAGCTACCAAAATTGAGAGTGGGTTGGGATCAAAGAAGAATCTAATTCAAAGAGGTTTACCATCTTTTGGCTTTGTTTTACCAGGAAGTATGTTGACTACTAAGGAAGAAAAATTTACAAAATTGCAGACGTCCTGGAGGTAGTATCATTTTTTAGACAGGAGGATTTTGTAATTTTTCTAGTTAAAAGACCAATTTGCCACTGTTTTCACTTTGGAATTTCCATAAAGAAGACAAATGATGAATTGACTATAGAAAAATATTGACAAAATATTTGAGCATAAATATTTAAAAAGGCATTAATTATTAAGGGATTTTACTATTGCAAGAGAAATTCTGTGTATCTGTGTATTTTACTGGACACTATGGTTTACACTTATAAATAGTAAACATAATTTTTTCAGTATTAAATGTACATGAAGCTCTCTTTTCCATAATACCCTGTACCATGAACAGCTAAAGCAAAAAAAAAAAAATTAAAAAAATTAAAAAACGCATCCTGTTAAATTTCATTAGACTGACTTGTATCTTTGTGACCAAAGATGGTGTCGACTGTTGGCTGCTAACGAGAATACATAAAGTCAATACAGCAATTGATTTAAATAGCATACTTGTGCTTAATATGTAAAATCAAAAGAAGTTTCTAAGTACAACAAACTACAATTCTTCTAAACATAAGCAGCAAGCCATAGACATGCAAAAGATGGGAACTATTCAGAACATGCAAATGAATTAGGAGAATCAAATTATTTCTCAAGCATGTTCAATACTTTTGTGTAGTATGCCATGAATTTAAATGGTAGGAAATTTTAAAATTGTAATATGTACTTTAAGTTTTAATTAAACTAACATTTTAAAAAGAAATCATTACTATGCAAAATATAAAATGTGAAGAAAATATGATAATGACAATCGATCAATAAGTAGATGTTTAAACCAGCTAGCAATGTTTCTATATGAAAATTTAGGGCAAAAAAAGACTTTATGTCACTCAGTCAACACCAGAATGGCTATAAAACAAATTTCATTTTCAGACATTCATGAAAGTGATGCCTGAAAACATTTTTATTAAAACATAAAGTAATTTTCCATTAGGGGATCAGTTTGCTGACACAGAGGTATGAAGTAATTTTCATCTTGGTTAAGATATTTTTTTCTAGTAAGATACATTCAAAGCAACAAAGTAACTTTTACTAACACTTAACTTTTCAATGCTAAAACTTACAGAAATTAAGTTTACCTGACTTGTTAGCAGTACAGTAGTCCCCGCTTACCCGCAATTTCACTTTCCATGGTTTCATTTACCCATGGTTAACTGTGGTCTGAAAATAGGTGTGTACAGTACAATATTGTGATAGAGAGAGGACTTACTCACATAACTTTTTTTTTTTTTTTTTTTTTGAGACAGGGTCTGACTCTGTCACCCAGGGTGGAGTGAGTGATGCAAATCATGGCTCACTGCAGCCTTGAACTCCTGGGCTCAAGTGATCTTCCCACCTGTCTCCTGAATAGTTAGAACTGTAAGTGTGTCCCACCATGCCTAGCTAATGTAAAAAATATACATATCTTTTTGTAGAGACAGGGTCTCACTGTGTTGCCCAGACTGGCTCAAACTCCTGGCCTCAAGTAAATCTCCTGCCTTGGCCCCTTAAAGTGTTGGTATTACAGGCGTGAGCCAGTGCACCTGGCCTCACATGACTTTTATTACATTATACTCTTATAACTGTTCTCTTTTATTATTAGTTGTTAATCTCTTACTGTGCCTATTTTAAAAATTAAATTTTATCGTATGTATGTATGTATAGGAAAAAACATAGCATGTATAAGGTTCAGTAGTATCTACAGTTTCAGGCATCCATTGGGTGTTTTGGAATGTATCCAACACAGATAAGAGGGGATTACTGTAAATACACTTTTAAACGTAAAAGTAAGATATTTCTGACAGCACAACATAGTTCTTAAAGATTTAAGATTATATAGTTGACACACAGCAGAAATAAAAAGAATGAAATTCTACTAGAGAAATAACTTGCTTCCATCTATGTTATACTTGAGCACCACCATGGCAGGTAAAACTGCAGCGACTACACCAATAAAAACAAATATACGAATCCAAAGCAGTTAAGAATATGAACTGGATGAAAGAATGAAGTACAGTATATAAAAGAATGATCATGTTTTCTCTCCCATGAGATTAAATAAATTAACAGAATTAAGAGAAAGAAAACAAAATGAAGTCTGCAAATATACCAAAATGAGGCCAAACAGATAGAAGACTTATACAGACATACTCTTGGAAATTTCAAGCACTTGAATCACAAAGATAGTAATGGATGGATATGATTTGTTTTGATTTTGTTTTAAATTGCCAGACCCAAAATCAACAAAATATGTGCAAGCAAAACTGAAAAGCAGCATTACTAAAATATATTTCAAAGACCCTGAAAGCTCCCTTTTCTTCATGCAATAAACAATCAACTTTCTTGAAGGGAAAAGGAAAGTAATAATCTTGTTATTTATTTCATAAAATATCATCCTACCATCTTAAAATGTCTTTTTTTTTTTCAAGTTTGAAATACAGCATAATAAGATGGTAGTTGGAACAATTTGTGCATATTAAAGCCTTTACCCACCCCTCCTGCTGGAAGTTGCTCTATGCACATTCATGATTTTGACCTAGCACCAAAGTGAAAGAACACCAACATTAATAAACACAGTATTAAATGGTTTCAGACTCCAAATCATTAACAAAATAATGGCAGATTTTGAAAGCATGTTTTTGAGCAAAAAAGACAATGTCAACAGTTTAAAAAATTTTTCAACATGAGGTAGAATAACTTTTAATCTGGGGATATATAATAGGCTTGTTCTTTGCTTTAATGGCAGTGCTTTAATATTGCAATTATAAACATTTAGATATGCTCATGACAATTCTCTAGTGAGTAATAACTATGGTGTTTTACAGTTTTAACAAAATTAGAATGTTCAAAAATTTAAAAAACCTTCCAAATTATTAGTCATTTTGTACGGATTATCTTCAATTATAGTTTTAACATCAAACATAGGATTTGCCTGCATGAAAAAAAGAGAGCAGACTAATGATTTTCATGGATTTATTATTACTAGTTTTGACCATTACATGTGACCTCAAGGGTTCTCACCATAATTTTTTACAAGTACAAGACAAATGTGTATGTCAAGGTAGAGAGGCAGAACCAACTCATGAGCTGACCGTCCAACATTGGTATTAAAATACCGAGCCACTTTTCTTAGTCTCTACTCTTTGAAAACAGAAACTTGATTTTTTTTTTTTTTTTTTAAAGGCCCATTAACAGTTCTAGTAATGAAAGTTAATGGACCCAGGTGATTAGTGGTTCTTTGCTGGAAAATAGCACTTTAACATAAATTATATACTGTAACACAGAAACTGGCAATAATTTTGCCCAATGGTGAAAATAAGACTACTATGTATTCTCTATATGAGGGACAAAATAACATGGATAGAGGGACCAAAAATGGTACCCCAGTTTTGTGATATAGCCCACAATCTCAAAATAAGATACTATAAAGCCACCTGTATGTTGCTACTTCTCAAACACATCCAGAGAGTAAGTAAAAATTTAGTGGCTAAAAGGCAATGCTTTGTGATATCACCACAATCATCAATTCTTGGTGTTTTTCTAATTAGTAAGGTGCATAATCTAACTTCATAAGTTTACGTATTTTTTTCTCCATAGGACTCAATAAATTACTTTCATTTTGAAATTTTCAATCAGAGACCTTATAAACATTTCTTTTTCTTACATAGTTTTACACAAAAGAGTTGCTCATCACCACATACATGGAACTTTTAAAAAAGTAATTCACACAGTTAATTTATGATGTGAAAAAATATACAGGAAATATCAGAAGAAAAATGAGTTTTGTAAAACTAGAGGTCTATTAAAACACTTCCAATATTTGCCAATATGCTTTGCAAAATATTCAGGGTTTTAAATCAATACTAACTAAAACATTAATGTATTTTTACTGATTCTGATTATGACATGTTTGGATGTCAGAAGGTTTGCTACAATGAAAACCCATTGTATTTTGGTCAATATATTTAATTCCATTTTTCGAGCATTCAAGTTTGAAATACAGTCAAGTTTTATAAGGTTTCTGATCTTACTTTCTGTTGGCCACTGTTAATATGCACCTGCAGGTCAAAACTGTAAAAGCAATTCTGTTAAGACTTTGGAACTGAAAACCATTTGAGGGGAAAAAGTACTATTTAACAGTCACTATTCTAAGCCTTCACTGCTTCCCATTTTGTATGCAAAACTCTGAAGGTTCAGCTTTTGGTTTTTAAATTCACAGCTTCCAAAACCCAGCAGGCAATTTTATGTTAGAATCCTAATTTAGAGATGGAAAAAAAACAAATCTGTGAGAGTTAAATTAAGATTGGTTCTGCTATATGATGCTCAAAATAAATTTTACGTTTTTATACACAAAGTAAATTGTCATTTCTGCAAATGCAATTTGTCAGTTAGATGACAATGTTTAAAAAAAATTTAAACTTTCCTTTTACAAGGCAGGCAGACAAAACAGAACAAACATGACATCAATGATATACTAGTAAAATACACTAAGTCCAATAAAGGATGAAGAAACTACAAGGAGAAACTAGAATGGAAAATAGGCTACAGGGACTGTATGGGTTCATTGACACAAAGCATTTTTGAGTCTGGCCTAAATAATTAATTGCCTTTGACATCATTTTGCTTTCCCTTTGTTATAGCACATATTTCTGGAAGTCAGCAATACCTTGTCTACCTGTCCTGTCTGGGAGACTGAAAGATAAAGGTCTGTAAGAGAGAAGAATGGAAAGAGCTAGAAAGATCAGGATGTTCGGAAAAAAAAAAAGAGGACTGACTTTCAAAAAGTAGTGACTAAATTCAGACCCATTTATCCATCTTAAGAATAACATGAAATACACAAAAGCTAACAGATCTCCCCAACCCCACCCCTCTACCTCCACCCCCAGGGAGTCCTTTCATTCTTAGGCAGGTTCCTGAGTGCCTCTTATACTTCCCCCGAATCCCATCAACCTCCCAGCTTAAACCCTCCTCTCCCAATATTCCAATGTTACAGTAAACCATTTTTCTATCAAAACAGAATAGATGGAAATACATTCAGGGTATATCTTTGCTTCTCTCTTTCAGGATCTGGGAGAGCTTTGCTCTACCTGTCTAGGTATTGGGAATTAAACTGATTCATTTTTTTCCATTACCAGAAATGTACTAACTTTAGACCAACATAATAAAAGCTTTGATTTCTGACAAAGGCCCCTAGATAAATGCATGTTATGTTTAAAAAGCTGTGTTTCAATTATACCCAGAATGATTTTTAAAGATAAATGATGTTCCTAAAATATTACTTACATGATGTAAAATATTGATAACCAGTTCTTTTCATCAATCATGACATTCTCGATTTTAAACGAGCCTTTTTTTGTGTTTGCTTTTGGGATGGAGTCTTACTCTGTCACCCAGGCTGGAGTGCAGCAGTGCAATCTCGGCTGACGGCAACCTCCGCCTCCCAGATTCGGCGATTCTTGTGTCTCAGGCTCCAGAGCAACTGGGATTACAGGCAAGTACCACCATGCCCGGATAATTTTTTTTTTTTTTGTATTTTTAGTAGAGACGGGGTTTCACCATGTTTGCCAGGCTGGTCTCAAACTCCTGACCTCAGGTGATCTGCCTGCTTTGGCCTCCCAAAGTGCTGGGATTACAGGTGTGAGCCACTGTGGCCAGTCAAACAAGTCTTTAAGTTTGTGCTTATATAAAAAAGTTTAACTGAAATTTAGTAAGAAGATTAGTAAAAGTTTATACTTTGCTTTCAAGTAATTTTGGATTATTCTGCAGAGTAATATCTCTGGTAAATTTAACCAATTGAAGTAACATGGACATGAAACATAGGAAAGCTTTTGACATTTCAATGTTTCTGGAATAAAGCTAGACATCGTTCAAACATACTTAAAATATATGAAAGCTACTGAAAATTAGTCATCATACTTTTCAGTGCTGTTTTAAAAAGATGATCAGGACTAAATGGCCTCACTTTGATTTGAAATCCGATTTCATAACTAAAATATTACCAGACATTACATGTATAGAAAATATATAATTTTGTGGTTTATCTCCAATCAAACTTAAAACATACGTTCTTGTAAAAGACAAAAAAAGAGAAACTAATTTGGTACCAGATAACAATTATGTATGATGCAAGATGATCAGGGAATGAAAAATAGAAGTAATCACCAGTATTCTAAACTATTTTAAATAGCATTATTTCTGTGAATGGATTTTAAGTTACAGTATTCTTATAACTATTCCCACTGAAATGTAAATTACATTTTACTGCTCTTTATAGATAAGAAAAATTGCCTTATTAATGAAGTTTTATTCAGCAATCAAACAGCAAACACCCATTATGTGATAATTACAGGTCCTTCATGGCTTTCGTCAATATAGCACATTAACCCATTTATGCTGGAGGTTGCAAACTTTTTTTTGTGAAAAATCAGACCTTGGGGATGACCTTGAACAGTAGGATACAAATAACTCCCACAAGCTTAGCATTCCAATAATGGAACACTAGGCATAAATGTGTTAAGTAGCAGAAGAAAAAGAAGGACCACCACCAATGAAAGGGAGTTAAGTACCTGGAAAGGTGAAAATTCCAGACAACTGGTCATATTTTTAATAGACGATTATACAGAATTCACAAATTACTAGATACTCATTCATTATACCAGTTATTAAAGGACTGCATCACTGTTTGTCCCTTGGCATTTAAAATCTATAACCATACAGTTTTGCAAAGCAATGTTTAACAAATGACACATAAATTTTAAGTTCTTTTAAAACTTTAAAAGCAATAGCTCAGGGTTTACAGTAATCTTTTCTTTACTAAATAATATATTGCAAGTCAGTTATACTAAATTAAATTATGAGTCTTTTTCCTTGTCCCAAAACAAAATTTTCTCTATTAACCTAATTTATGTTTTCCACTTTCAAAAGCCAATATTTTAGAAATTGGCTATAGGACAAACAAAATATATAGTTACTTAAGAGAATCTTAGCTCTAAATCACCATTATAAACTTATCCTTTGGGAAACCAACAGGAATGGGAAATTGAGATAAAAATGCAAGACTATTTTAAATTTAAAAGAGAATATTGGAAAATGTTTTTATAAGAAAGCTTCAACTGTTTCTAGATTTCAAATTTATTCTTCATTCTGCATTTTCTTCAATTAAAATGGGCACAGAATTGAGTTAAACTGATCCTTTAAAACGTCAACAAGATAAATTTTTCAGAACTCACCTGTTGTAAATTAATGCCAGTGTATTTTTAATACCTTGATGTTTTCATAGTAATATTTACTTTAAATCAACAGAACATCTGAGCTTAACACTAATAATTATAAATAAAGTCTGTTTTTTCCAANTGTTTCTAGATTTCAAATTTATTCTTCATTCTGCATTTTCTTCAATTAAAATGGGCACAGAATTGAGTTAAACTGATCCTTTAAAACGTCAACAAGATAAATTTTCAGAACTCACCTGTTGTAAATTAATGCCAGTGTATTTTAATACCTTGATGTTTTCATAGTAATATTTACTTTAAATCAACAGAACATCTGAGCTTAACACTAATAATTATAAATAAAGTCTGTTTTTTCCAATCTGAGTTATGACTGAAAATACCAAATGTAAGAGTATCCTCAAACCAGCTGGGTGCTGAATGAGATATCAAAAAATTATTGATTTTTTTTTTTGAGATGAAGTTTCACTCTGTCGCCCAGGAGTGCAGTGACGTGATCTTGGCTCACTGCAACCTCCATTTCCGGGGTTCAAGTGATTCTTGTGCTTCAGCCTCCCGAGTAGCTGGGATTACAGGTGCGCTCTACATGCCCAGCTAATTTTTTTTTTTTTTTTTTTTGTAGAGACAGGGTTTCACCATGTTGGCCAGGCCAGTCTTGAACTCCTGACCTCAAGTGATAAAACTATTGATCTTTCTAAACCTCTGCTAGGGTAATAAACAACCCAAATAATGTGAACCCAGGCGGCTCAGCTACAGCACCTGCTACTGATATTCAGACTAGTGCTTGAGGGAAGAGTCACTAAAATCCTGAAGTGGGGTTTTATACAATGCTAAAGTGCTGGTTGTTCCTCATTTATCCAATCTAAGGTTGAATGTAACAGCAGAAAGTTAGCTAAGTATAACAAACCAATCCTATAGAATGCAATAAAAACCATGGATATATATGTACCAATGTCTAAAATATGTGACTTAACTAACTTGTCAGTGAAATCTTAGGAAAAGGTCTAGAATTAAAAGATTAAGGTATTGAATTTCTTTTTTGAATGTGAACTCAAACATGCTAGGCATTTATTTATAACTTGAAACATTACTTACTTCCTTATAAGAATTCCATTTCCTGTCCTTGCCCTTTCCAGAAGTAGTTTTGTAACACAAAATTTATATATCTTTAAAATATTAGTTCTAAGACTTCCTTAATAATTACTGACTGATGTTTTACAAAGCAGATATTAGATTCCATTATTCAGATAATTCTTTTAAGCAATAAGATTTGGAAATGTGCTTATTACCCAAGGCAGCTAGGACCGTGGCTAAAGAAGAATACACAAAGCTGTTTGGTAGATAATAGTCACAGAACCTTTAGCATACTAATATGTGTATATCCAATTTTTAAAAAACTGAATAAGCATAACTGCTGAACCTAAAGGGTGATACTGAAGGACAAACAGTGAAAGCTACAAATCATGCGTAATCTGTCATCATGCTTAGAACCTTTCTTAACTACAGCATTTTCCATTCTTACCTCAGATTTTTCCAGCTTATTTTGTGCATCAATCTGTGTAACAATCTCATTCATGTTTGTCTCCAATACCATTCCCCCCATCACCATTTCTGCAAGAATATTGTGAACCTAAAGGAAATAAAAGAACATATACCCATAAAGAAAACTAAAAAGAAGTTTCATGATTCACTTTTTGTTTCAAACACCACTTCGTCTATATTAAATGTATGAGCGGTAAAAACAACTTGGAGTAAGGGCTCATAATCCACTTTCATCACTACTGTGAAGTCCTAGGCAGTTATATAATCCCCTTAAGTTAATAGGCTATAAAACATTAAGTTAATGAGCTTAATAGGCTATAAAACAAAAACAATAGTACTAGCTTCATAGGACTGTTGAAAGGAATAAGGTAATCCAACGCAGTACTCAAAACAAAGTAAATGACTAGTAAATATTAACTACCATTCTTATTATTATTATGTCAAATTTAATACTAAAATATGATTTATAAGGGTCTTTTATGCCAGATTCTTAGCCAACAATAATTAGGTTGTTATTTTACACTCATTGTACTTAATGAAGCAACGTAGTACAGTACTCCTAACAGGTTCTAGATTGGAAAAAGGTAGAATTTTTAAAATTGCGGGTACTTTAATAGTGCTTTTACCCCAAATCCTCTACACATGTAATACTCAGATTTCCTCTCATAAATACATCTTATAATGACTAAAAATGGTGTCTTCTGTTGGGGAGTAAAAATATAACTTCATGTCTTTTCATAAGGTATTATTGGATCAAAAAAATCAACAATTCAGAGCTGAATTACATTTCACAGAAGAATCTACTCTGCTATATATATATATATTAAAATAATGTGGTAAGGTTAGAAATGGAGACTCCAAAATTAGATAAGCATGAATACTGACTCTACCACTTATTACCACTCTGCATCCGTTATTAGGTCCCTTTATCCAAAGCTAATCAGTCAGCTATATCTTAGGTATCCTAGAAAACTTGCTGTGCACATACTTGTTATACGTGTGTACATGCATATCTAATTTACACAAATGAGAACATATTATATACGTTAATTTTTGCAGTTCTGCAAGAAAATAAAGAATTGAAAGTTAGAGTCAGGAAAGAATGAGAAATTAAGTTAGGAAAACCATAAAAGAGACTGGTGACAAATGAAACTGTATTGGTAAGAGCAAACGAACAAAAATATAAAAATTTAAAACAGTGAATCAACATTAATTATTAGACATATATTTGTATAATGAGATCTCTCACTGATCTCTGTCAGAGAAGCAAGTTGCAAATATGGAAAATGAGAAAGCCAGAAGAAATTCTATAGTATTGTACTAGATTCTGAGGTATTAAGAAGTGGTCAATGATTTTTAATATACATATCAAGATCTAGAAACAGCTGTGTGTGTATACACACATCTATTTCCCAGTTCAGTTCACTAAGAACCAGGAGTCATGTCACCCCAGCAACAATGAGCAAACACAGTGCCCAAATCGTCATTTCTAAACATCACTCTCCACTGAAAGAAGCCAGGATCCCTTGGAGAAATGGCTGACTTAAGGGCTGGAGCAGAAAATATATAAGATGCTCTGTTCATTGAAAAGGCCAAGAAACAATGAGCAGCTTCATCATTATGAGCACCTCTAGACTGTGGTTACTATATACTATCTCCAGCACAAAGGAATCAGGGCTCCTAGAAAGATGGGCAACTTGAACATAAAAGAAAATAATGTCTGCAATTGACTTAAATCAAATACATTAAAATTTTTATGTCATAGGATACTAAAAAACTTAAATGATCTTTTTTGGTAGATATTAGAAAAGCAACCAGTTATGAAAATTGGTAAATATAAAAAAACAACACTCTAGAATGTATCTGCCTTTCCTATATAAACTGTAAATATAAAAAAAAAAAACACTCTAGAATTTATCTGCCTTTCCTGTATAAACTGTAAATATAAAAAAACAACACTCTAGAATGTATCTGCCTTTCCTATATAAACTGTAAATATAAAAAAAAACACTCTAGAATGTATCTGCCTTTCCTATATAAACTGTAAATATAAAAAAAAAACACTCTAGAATGTATCTGCCTTTCCTATATAAACTGTGCCTTTTATTTAAATCCATTTGTCTTCAATGAATTATTTCATCCAATGTGTACTTTTAGTGTATTGAATATTATTTCTACCTTTAATTATACTTTCTCTTTTCTCCCAATATTTGTTAGTTTGATCTAATTTTATTACACTATTCTCTTCCTTTTAAATATGAGACTCTCTGTGCTTATACTTCCCATTAATAAATATCTCTCCCTCTTAAATGACTTTATTATTATTTATAAAACAAATATCAAGTCTTTCTAGATCACTGAGACCTTGTTTTCCTACTAAAATACTTTAATTATTCCTCATTCTTTTTTCTCTCAATTGGATATGACCCTCCAAGTACTTGTATAACACATGTTAAATGCATCCTTCAAAGTCTCTTATCTTCTTCATATTTTCTGTATTTCAGTCTTATGCTTTGAGATTATTTCCTACACTTGATCTTCTACCTTTAATTCAAGCCTCAATTGTGACCCCCGTCTTTAAAACTTTTCAGTCTGAAAAACTCTTTTCAAGCTCAAGAAGACTTTTCCAAATCTTAAGTACTTTTTAAATCATTTTAAAATTTCAAGTGAGGCCAGGTAGTGGCTCACATCTGCAATCCCAATGCTTTGGGAGGCCAAGGTAGGAGGATCACTTGAGGCCAGGAGTTCAAGACCAGCCTGGGTAACACAGCAAGACCCCAATCATACCAAAATAAATAAATTTTAAAATAGTAAAATCTCAAGTGTTACTCTATCTTCTCCAGTAGTTCTTTTCCATGGAGTGTCATTTCTGATTGTTCAATGTGTCCATCTCTCTTGTTCAGATGGCAGTGCTTTTTTTTCCTATTGGCTTACTGTGCTCAGGGCTGGCCTCCAAGATGTTATGAATGACTAGCTCCTTTATTTGGTGAAAGTAAAAGGAGTTTTTCATTCTGTGCCTGTGGTTAAAGACCAGGCTATCAAAATCCTCAAGAGGGACCAGGTTGGAGGAAAACACTCTGCTCTTAAGTCTTCATTCTCTCAGCCTCAAGGGTAGGAAAGACACTTGGGCCTCCAGTCAGATCTCTACACTAATCACTTGTGGAGGCAAGTGGGGGAATGCAGAGAGGAGAACAGAGTATATTAATAGCTGTCATTATCAAAATCATACATCCTCCAAATCAAGCCCTGCACAGAATCTTTAGCTGTCTCATTTTGCCTTGGATTTAGATGCTTTGTTCCAATACGGGCAACAACACGGGGCCACCCAATTGAACTCATACCATACAGGAAATGGGAGGATAACTCAGCAGCTCCTCCCAGCAACTCCACAATAAACATGTAGTCTAAGTAAGAAACAAACTGAATTATTCCTATTTTAGGGTTTTAGGGGTAATACACAGCATAACTTAGCTGCACGTGATAAAGGGTCTGACTCCGTTTTTGATGTTTCTCTGCTCACAGCCTTCAAGTTCTGCCAGTCCCCATTCCTCTTCTGCTTCATATCTGGGCAAGCTGTTAAGGTCTGGGTGCTCCTTCCTTTACACTAGTGGAAAGTTCAGACTAGCTAAGACCTGGCCCACATGCAGAAATCCTCACCCCATTCCCACCACCAAACCACCAGAAAACCCAAGCCCGGTGTTGTTCTCTGCTTTCTCCAGAAAGCCTCATTATGTGAGTAATAAACCTTTTCCAAACCTCTTAGGGCACTTGTGACATTGTTAGTCTCTACATCCAAACCAATTGTGAGTAGGGGCGGGTCTGTCCCACTGCTTCAGGGTGACCACACTAGCCTATGTGATTGATACAGCTATTAGCATGTAAAGATTTATAAAAAGAAACTGGTAACAACCACAATAAAAGAAAATGTGTGACAGTGGTTTACAGGTTGGACGGCTGGCCACATGGAAACTTATATTTGAGGCTAGGAAGTTACTGATGCATGTTTGTAGTGGCAAAATATTTGGTACAATTATCATCTGTGATACCTTGAAAAGCAGATAAATTTACCCAATGAAAACTTTTTTCTCTCTGACATAGAAACTAACAATGTCCTGGATAGTGGCAGCTCTGTTACCATGGATCCCAAAACGACAGCATGTGGAATGCGATAAAAATGCTGCGTGAATAGGAAACAACCCTTTTTTGTGTCAAGGGGTTATAACATTTTCATGTTTGCTACTGCAGCGCAAATTAACTCAGCCTGACTGATAACAAAAGGGGTATTCTCTGTAACTTTCTCTTTTCATCTACTCAGTTGTGACCCAGAAGCAGTCTGAGGGTTGTGTGCAAACCTCTCTGTCTTGCCTTTAAGAAAATGTGAGCCGTGACTGGGCGCGGTGGCTCACGCCTGTAATCCCAGCACCAGCACTTTGGGAGGGCTTGAGTCGGGTGGATCACGAGGTCAGGAGATCAAGACCATCCTGACTAACACTGTGAAATCCCATCTCTACTAAAAAAAAAAAAAAAAAAAAAAAAATTAGCCCAGGTGGTGGTGGCGGCGCACTGTAGTCCCAGCTACTGGGGAGGCTGAGGCAGGAAATGGCGGTGAACTGGGGGAGGTGGAGCTTGCAGTGAGCTGAGATCGCGCCACTGCAGTCCAACCTGGGCGACAGACAGAGACTCCGTCTCAAAAAAAAAAAAAGAAAAGAAAATGTGAGCTGAGTCAGTCAGAAGATTCCTACTGCTGGAAAGTCCAGAGCGGCTTAAAAGTTGAAATTTAAAAATAAATATATATATTTTTAAGTTGAAAATAATTTTCATCAAAGTGCTGAAAGCAAAGTTAGCATTGTCTTGGAGAACAGAAAGGAAATACTTATTTGATCTCTGACTCTTGGTATCCTAAAACTTTTGTCTCCTTGCCTTGAAAAAATAAAACAAGATCTTAGCCCAGAGAAAAGAGAGACAGTTAATTTTGGCAGGTTCTAAAATAGTGATATAGTGTTGTGTAAAATGAACAGGCTACACAAAATACATATTGTATGATTCCATCTTCATTGTTTTAAAGATGTATTTGTTTAAAGATTATTTGTTTTAAAGATGTAAAATCAAGAACTATATGTATTCTAAAATGTTAACACTAGGCAATCTCTGGGATAGGGATGATTTTCACATATTTTTCTCATCTGTATTTTCTGATTTTCTAAAATGAATGCATACTTATGAGAAATAAAAGTTTTAAAACATTTTGTATCATGTATGGAAGTTGCAGATGAGTACAGCTTAATTTTCTTCAAAATTTTTATTCTCTTTCTCTAGTAAAAAAATACAAGAACCTTACTCTTACCACCACATTTCACAACAGAGTCCTCAATTTTCTTAAAAGATGGTAAATGTATTTATATAAGCTAATGATGACCTCTCAGCAGTCATTTTAAAACAAAGCTTTCTAAAAATTTTAACCATGTACCAAACCAGAAATTTTTTTCTTTTTTGAGACAGGGTCTCACTCTGTCACCCAGGCTGAAGTTCAGTGGCACAATCATGGCTCACTGCAGCCTCAACCTCCCCGGGCTCAGGTGATCCTCCCTCCTTAGCCTCCCAACCAGCTAGGACTACAGTCGCGTAACACCACACCTGGCTAATTTTTGTATTTTTTGTAGAGACTGGGTTTTGCCATTTTGCCCAGGATGGCCTTAAACTCCTGGGCTTAAGCAATCCTCTGGCCTCAGCCTCCCAAAGTACCGGGATTACAGACATGAGCACCTGCACCTGGTCTTCAAAACATAATTTTGAATATTGTGAACCCTAATGACTAAAATAACAAGTCTTTTAAGTGTTAAAAGCATTAGACATAGTAATTAGAGAAAAATAGCAGAACACTAAAAACAGACTCATAAACATATCATGTTTAAGTACTCTGTCCAAAGTGAATTAATTTATAAAATCAAATCACTTGGTAAATGAGAGATATGATCTAGAATATTGGCTAAAGAGAAAAGTATTTTTTTGACATTCACAAATAATGAAATTCATTCCTTGTACTTTGATTGTGATGCTGGTTACATGTACTATACACACTTGTCAAATCTTAGTTTGGTAAGCTTAAACTTGTTGACTTTTAACACCTGTAAATTATGCCTCAATAAAGCCAATTTTTAAAAATCACACTGCATTTTTTTTTTGCTAAAATTTTCAGACTATCTTATTCAATAGTTGAATCACTCATAAAGAATCTCTTAGATTATACAAACTTAATACAGAATAAAATCCGCACATAGTGCAAGTGGAATCTCTTCCTCCTAAGTTCCGTGTCACAAATATCTACCAATACTGGTAGAAATCTGTCATTCTTTCTCTCACCTCCAGCTTTCAATAAGCCATCAAATCCTATCACTTCTACCTTCTCCCAAACCTCATCTTAGTGTTTTACCTTCTTTCAAACCTCATGGTAGTGTCTTAGTCATTTCTTTCTGGACTACTGCAGTAAACTCTTAATTGACTTCCCTGTGTTTAATTTCTCAACCTATCAATCCAATCTCCATAACACAAGAAAAAATCATTCTATCAAAAAAATATACAAACAAAGCAATAATAATGTCAGTAAAATCCTGTTTAAAAACATTAAATTGCCTCACAATAAAGTTCAAAGGCATGGCATTAATGGTTCTTTTAAATTAGGACTGTTGATCAATATCAGTCCCTCCTCACAAAAAGGCCTATATGTTGTATCTCTGCCAGTAGGACCATCCTCTCCTTTTCTATGTATGAAATATCTACTAATCCCTTAAAAATCCAGTTTAAATGTAATTTCCCCCTTCACAGTCTCCTAGGGAGAGGTAAGTGGGTCAGCTGTGTCCCCATTAACATCCTGTCCATACTATTATTATTTGTTAATGCCACTGTTTCCGCCCTTAGATGTGAACTCCTGTAAGGAAGGAGCTGAATCTTCTCCACCAAGCACAAAGCCTGGCTCATAGTAAAAGCCATTTATGAACTGAATAATAAAAGAATAAAATAAAAGAAAAAAATAGAATTATTCATTAAAGCCACTTTTGCTATGACAATTATAAGTTAATGTTTTTTTAAAAAAGCTTAGATGTGACAATAGAAATAGTACCTTGTCTACATGGAAAATCAAATCCAGTTCACAGACATTTTCAAAACATTTGTCTAATGTTTCCACAAATACCTATGGAAAAAGAAAAACGGTTTTGAGAACTGTTTAAATTTATTCAAACCTGTTATCTATAAGGAAGGCAATTCTTAATTATGAACTAAAATTTTGTATTATACATTTATCTTTTCAAACTAAAATTGTATTAAATGCAAAAAAAGTAGAAAAGAATAGAGTCCTAAAATACCAAGTTTAACTACAGATAAACTACTTTTCAATATGTAAATATAGAAAACAAAGTAAACTTTTTTTGAAAACCACTAAAACTAGAAAGTCTTAGCACCATTTCTTACAAAATCACTTAAAAATACTCAACTAAGTCTCCTTATTTTGACATGAGTAGGGGAAGAAAGCTCATTAGGAAATATCTATCAAGAGAGGTGAGGCACAGTCCAACTCCCTACTATATCTAATGTAGCCAGTAACTTTTAATTATCAAATCAGTATAAAAGACCACTAAAAACTACTTATGGAAAAAACACAGACTTTGGAATCAGACTTACCTGGGTAGAAACTCTAAACTGAGTAACTTGCATGACCTCGTGTGGAAAAGAGTCATCTCAGCAAACTTGCATTGTTCAAACCTGCACATTCCCATAAATGGACTGTTTTCAGGACTATCCCTTGGCCAGCTCCTGAGAACTAAGCTCCGACCTTTCAGAAAGTTGTGCGATTAGAGTGTTTTCGTGTGCTGGAGGTCTTGGGCCATGCTGTACCAGTATGAGCAGGTACTTTATGTTAATAATGTTGATTTACAGTGAATATAAGTTTTTTCTCTGAGGATCTGAAGCTTAAGTAGCCAAGGTCAGTCATGCAGGCATGACATACCTATGTGACTGACCCCCAGGGTAAACTTCCCTGGTTGGGAATACTCTGTACACATTATCACATATTTTGGGGGAAATTAAACATGTCCTGTGTAACTCCAGTAGAAAGGAACACCTGACAGCTTGCAACTGGAGTCTTCCAGACTTCATCCCATGTGCCTTTGCTGACTTTACTCTGTATCCTTTCACTATAATAAACTATAGCATGAATATAGCAACTTCTGAGTCCAGTGCATCCCAGTAAATGATTGAGATGGTCTTGATGATTCCTGATGCAAACCTTCAAAAATCAGTCTCTTAAATTCCACACTGCATAGTTGTCACCAACTATTCTATTCCCATTTCTATTCTCACCACCCCTTTCAGTGGTAATTTCAAATAAAGTGACCATACAATTTATCATCCCAAACGGGGTAGTATTAAAAGTAAAAAGAAACAGCTATTAATACTAAATTATATAATAGGATGCAATATTATCATAATGTAATAACAGCCTGGAACAACAGCTATAAACCAGGACTATCCCTAGTTTATTGAAATGAATAGTCATCCCACTATTCACAGGTGATCCTATGGGGAAAGAAGTAAAATGTAAACAAGAGGCTTCTTGCTATAGTTGCTCCTACGTAGGGCACCTTTCTACACATCCACAATCCAAGGTTCCTTCCTGGCATCAATGTTAGATGGTTAAGTGGACATGTAACTACAGTTCATCCTTGAACAACATAGAGTTTGGGACTCCAACCCTCTAGGCAGCTGAAAATCCATGCATAACTTTGACTTCCCCAAATCTACTAATAGTTTACTGTTGATGGAAGCCTTACCAATGACATAGTTAATCAACACATATTTCATATTTCACAAAATATGTGAAATAACGTTTTCATGCCTGCTGGGGTACAACTTCATGAAATTTCCCAAAAATCTCCTTTTCTTGCTGTTCAACGGTCTGTATGCTGGATCCACTTATCTTGAAATGGAAAGCAACCACAGCTGCAGATCTCAATTTAAGGTACATACCAAGTGATTCAACTTTTGCTGGTAATGTCATGACATTCTCTGCTTCTTGGGGGCACTTCTACCATCACTAGTGGCACTTGGTATGGGAGTTACCATGGTGTTATTCAAGGATTACGATATTGAGTAAACATGATGAAAAATACCTAAGAACCAGGAGAGATTACTTTTTGCTCATGGGAACATAGCAATTAGCAGGACATAGCAATTTAAGCAGATACTCAAAACACTTGACCTCACCACAAGGAGGTGACAACAAAATTATTATAGTTAATATATACAGTTAATTTTGTCTAGCTATAATTTATTTTAATTTCTGTGGGTACACAGTAGGTATATATATCTGTGGGGTACATGAGATGTTTTGATCTGTGGGGTATAGGCATGCAATGCACAATAATCACTTCAAGGAATATGGGGTATCCATTCCCTCAAGCATTTATCCTTTGTGCTACAAACAATCCAATTATACATTTTTACTTATTTTTGAATGTACAATTCAATGATCATTGACTATAATCACCATATTGAGCTATCAAATAGTAGGTCTTATTCATTCTATTTTTTTGTATCCATTAATCATCTCCACCTTTCTCCAACCCCCCACTACCCTTCCAAGTCTCTAGTAACCATCCTTCCACTCTCTATGTCCATGACTTCAATTGTTTTGATTTTTAGATCCTAAAATTAAGTAAGAACATACGATATTTGTCTTTCTGTGTCTGGCTTCTTTCACTTAACATAATGATCTCCAGTTCTATCCATCCATGTTGTTGCAAATGACAATATCATTCTTTTTGCTAGTACTCCATGTGTATTCATCTGCTGGTGAACACTTAGGCTGCTTCCAAATCTTGGATATTCTACACAGAGCTGCAACAAATATGGGAGTGCAGACATCTCTTTGATATACTGATTTCTTTTCTTTTGAATATATACCCAGCAGTGAGCTGGATCCTATGGTAGCTCTATTTTTAGTTTTTTGAGGAACCTCCAAACTGCTCCCCATGGTGGTTGTGCTAATTTACGTTCTCACCAAGTGTACAAGGGTTCCCTTTTCTCCACGACCGTGCCAGCATTTATTATTGCCTGACTTTGCATATAAGACATTTTAACTGGGATGAGATGATATCTCACTGCAGTTTTGATTTACATTTCTCTGATGATCAATGATGTTGAGCACCTTTTCACGTGCCTGTTTGGCATTTGTATGTCTTCTTTTGAGAAATGTCTATTCAAATCTTTTGCCCATTTTTTGGTTGAATTATTAGGGTGCATGCAAGTCTGAAATCCAGTGGGGGAGTCAAATCTTAAAGCTCCAAAATGATCTCCTTTGACTCCATATCTCACACCCAGGTCACACTGACGCAAGAGGTGGGCTCCCACGGCCTTGGGCAGCTCCAACCCTGTGGCTTTGCAGGGTACAGCCTCCCTCCTGGCTGCTTTCACAGGCTGGTGGTGAGTGTCTATGGCTTTTCCAGGCACACAGTGCAAGCTGTCAGTGGATCTATCATTCTGGGGTCTGGAGGATGACCGCCCTCTTCTCACAGCTCCACAAGGCAGTGCCCCAGTACGGACTCTGCGTGGGGGCTCTGACCCCACATTTCCCTTCCACACTGCCCTAGCAGAGGTTCTCCATGAGGGTCCCATCCATCTGTATCCTTTGTAGTATTCTTTATAATTTATAATAAGTGGGTAAATGTGTTTCCCTGAGTTCTGTAAAGTGCTCTGGGAAATTAATTGAACTGAGGAGGGGGGTCACAAGAATCCCAATTCACCATCACTCAATCAGAAGTACAGGTCACAACCTACTACTTGCAACTGGCATCTGAAGTGGGGGCAGCCTTGTGGGACTGTGTCATGGGATCTGATACTATCCCCATGCAGACACTGTCAGCACTGAATTATAGGACACCTAGCAGGAGAACTGCTTGGTGTGTGGGGAACAAACTCCCACACATCTGGTGTCAGATGTATTGTACTGAGTGACTGTGGCGGTAGAGGCGAAAAACCATCTTGTATTTTCCTTTTACAACAGGTCAGCCACAAGTGAGATTTTAGTTTAATTTTTTGGTAGGTAAAAAATTAGTATCATTTAGTATCCACCTAAACTCCCAACTTTATTTATTTCTCCTCAAGGCCTTGGTGACATGGTACCTGAAATGACTTTATTCATTCTAACTAATTCAGATACATTTTTCCTCTTTGATACAACAGACTCCTGTTATGAGGACTGAATGGGGTAATGCTGCTTGAACACAGGCAAGCAATGAACAAATACTAACTTTTTGGAGCAAGTAATAATAGGAGTGAAAAGAGGAAAATTCTCGCTGTTACCAGGGCAGCCCTGATGAAATAGTTGAGAAAGTTCTTTTTCTTACTGTTTTGCTTTAGACCCCTATTAATAGGCACATCTGCTTAAAGAAACTAGACAGCCTGGGATGATACCAGGGCTCCGGAAACAACTCAAGTTACTGGTGACATTTCCATTGAGAAAGAAGAAAATATTTACTTCGAAAATAGTCTTTAACTTAGAAATCATTTGAATATTTATTTAGAAAACCATAGTTAAAAGTTATGGAAAATAAAGCCATTGAAGTTCTACCCGCTGCTTAAATTTTTACTTAAGTGTAACATACACACAGAAAAGTACAAAAATCATAACATATAACATAAATTTTCTGTATAATCAACACTCAAATCATGTTTTAACATTACCAGCATTATAGAAGCCTTCTCAGAGTCCATCAGTCACTATCAACCATCAAAGGTAACCAATACCCTACTTTCTAACACTATGAATACATTTTATCTATGTCTGAACCATATTAAAATGAAATCATAGGATATATGCTCTTTTGTGAGTGGCTTCTTCATTATTATCTTTGTGAGATTTATTCAGGTTATTACATAATACAACAGCTAATCATTCTTAGTTGTAGAGTATGCCATTGAATTAGAATATCACAATGTGTCCATTCTACTGGTGATATAAATTTGGGTTGTTTCCAGTATGGTGCCATTACAATTAGTACTGTTAGGAACATTTCTTACACATCTTTTGGTGAACATATATATATATATATATATATACACACAGCTACTGATTGTATACTCGGAATAGAACTGCTAGGTCAAAGAGTCGCGTAGGTTAAGCTTTAGTATATAGTGCCAAATAGACTTTCAAAACAATTATGCACACTTAGACTTTAAACAGCAGTATATGAGAGTTTCTGCAGTTCTATAGCCTTGTCACCACCTTATGTTACCCATCTTTTAACTTTAACTGTACTCAAGGGTGTGTGGTGGTATATGATGATATTAATTTGTACTTCTCTGATATATGACTGTGTACCATTTCATCTGTATTACCCATTTAGATATCCATTTTCATAATGCCTGTTCAAGATTTCTGTTCATTTTCTATTGGTCTTTTTATCATTATTTTTTCTTAAATATGGTCTCACTATGTTGCCCAGGCTGGTCTCAAACTCCTGGGCTCAAGCAATCTTTCTACCTCAGACACCTGAGTAGCTGGGATTAAAGTGGTCTGTGTTTTCTTATTGATGTATAGGAATTCTTTATATATTCTAGCTACAGTCTTTTGTCGTATGTATTACAAATATCTTTGCCAGTTCTGTGGCTTGCCTTTTCATTCCAAGAGCAGAAATTTTCCATTCCAATAAAATCCAATTTTTCAGTTTTTTTCTTTATAGTTAATATTGTTTTATGTCCACTTTAAGGAATCTTGGCCTACAGCAAGGTCAGGAAAGAGATTCACTCAGAAGAAAACAAAAGCTTTATTATTTTCCTCTTCAAGTTTGGACCAAATTTATCTGAAATTGATTTTTGTGTACGATGTGGAGTGGTCTTACTCGATTTTAAATCATTATTAGATTTACTAATCAGAATACAATTTCCAGTATGCCTTTATTTTTTCTTTCTTAATTTTTCTAGTTCCATTGATTACCTATATGTTGCAGTCATCCTTTTTTAACTGTTAGAAGACCATCCTGGTAAAAATGCTGTCTAAATAGTTCCCCTTCACTTACATGTATTTATAAAAGATCAGCAGAACCTACTAAATGTGCAGATTATATTGGGCAAAAAAGAAAAAAAAAGTTTGTGATAGCATTAAGTGTGCCTCTGGTAAACTAGGGAGTGGTAAAAAATATGGGTTGCCTATACAGGCAGTACAGTACTGTGTTGAGGATACATGCTTTGAAACCAGGAAGACATACGTGGCTTCAAATCCCTGCTCTGTGGCCTTAAGTATCATTTAACTCCTTTAAATCTCAGAACTATCAGATAGAGACAAAAGTACCTACTTTTCTGGATTATCATAAAAATTGAGTTAAACAATTTAGTTAGAGGGCCCAGCATAGTTCCAAAGACCCATTTAATAAATGGCAGCCAGAATTATTTATCTGGCTGTTCAAATTACGTGATAATTATAAAATTAAAATAGAAATAGAAAATTGTAATTCTGCTGATAAATACTGGTATAAAACGAAGATAACGACATGCCACAACCAAGACACTGTGATTTGTTAACTTAGAAAGGAAAAATGCTGTCCACATTTAATCCAGAACAATACCAAGTGTAAAAAAATGTGAATACTACAAAAAAAGTATACCCTGCAGCAAAATGTCATTTTTTATAACTGCATGTTCTTAATTTATGAAAAAAATCTTAAAATTTAAAGCACTCAGATACTATGTTCAGTTTTAAAAAATCAAAAACCTTCTTCAGAAGACTTTCTATTAATTTTCTTTTGATTTAGCAAAACTTATTCGATATAATTAGAAATCTAGAGCCCTAAGGTCCATACACACTGATGATCTGTTACATGGACAAGGCCAACAAAAAACAAATAAACGACAATCTGAAGTGAAGAAATTAGGGGGAAAAATTAGAGTCTTGATGGTTCTAACCATAACAACAACAAAATTGCTGTTGCATTATTATTTCACAAGGAGAAAGATAAAAGGAGCTAAGACCTAGAAGTGTCATAGTAAATAGCACCCTCTTGTGTCTCAATTTTAAAATGATAACGTTTCAAGACAATTTCAATATAACAGGTATCTAACTACTACTGAGTAGCTATTCAGGTGCCAGGGATATAAAACCAAAGACCTAAACTCTGTCCTCAAGGAATTCAAAAGCTGGTGGGAGAAAAATTACTTCTAATTTACAAAAAAGAATAATATTTTAAATTGTCCTGCATTTTAATTACCTAGTATTCAAAAAATAAATACAAAAAATAAATAGATTCTGAAAAATGCCTCCCTCAAATATTAACAGTTCTCCTTTCCCATGCTATTCTAGTTATAAAACATTCTTGTGTTTTCTTTATCTTTACATTCAAGCCATAAACAGTGACCTACATATCCAGGCTACAAACAGTAACAGGTATCTATTATGTGGCAGCTTAGTACTGAGTACTCAAGAGCACAAACTTTAGCATGCGTACACTCAAATTCTAGCTTTGCCTCTAACTCTGAGATCCAGGGCAAGTTATTTAACGCTAAGCCTCAGTTTCTTATCTGAGCATAATAATGGTATCTATATCATAGAGTTGTTTTAGTGATTAAGTGAATAAATATAAAGGGCTTAAAACAATGTCTCACAGAAAACAATACACTTTAGCTAGTATTATAATAACAAACACACGGAAAAATAAAGATGTACACAAGACAAAATAAAAATATCACAAATTACCCTTAAACAATACCATTTATTTGGCAGATCCCCTTTCAAGTTTCTAAGTCAAAAAAAATTTTGTTTCCCGGTTTAGAAATTTCTGTTAAAATTCAGGAGCAGCAGATCCTGCTGTTTCGAATCTACAATCATAAATGAAATAAAAAGGGTTATACTGACATGTTACAAGATAGGAAAAGTCTTTAGTGCAAGAATAGGAGGCATAAATTTAAGGGTACTAATATGCTGAAGCAAAAAAAATTTTTTTTTCATCACCAGTAAGATGTTCTAGAGAGAAACATCTTGGTTTAACTCAAACCAATAACTAAAAAATACCATTACAAATACTGAATGTACCAACAGGTCTAGGGAAGACAAACTGAACTTAAAATCAGATCATGTATCTTTGAAGAACAATTATGAATGTAGCCTAGGTACACTCTCCAATATGTACTACTGCATGTACTATTAAGAATCTTTAAAGTATGGTGTTTAAGATATGTAAATAGCACTTGACTCAACATATGACTGCATTCTGGACTGGATTTCTACTAAACCTCACTTGGACAATCACATGCCAGTGATGACAATGTTAGCAAAAATAGTCATTTAATGTGCATTTACTATGTACCATGCACTTAACACATAATGAACTCTTACTGTCAATATAGAGAAATTAAGAGTTGAAGAAAGGACCATCTATCTTCTGTATAACGTCATAATAATTCTGAAAGAGTTTACATTAATGATTCTTTCTCTGTGGTTTATAGAAAGTTAAAGATAGTAACAGCTAGCATTTACTTGGTACAGTTGATCTTTGAACAACAGGGGGCTTGGGATGCTGACTCTCCACACAGTTGAAAATCTGTGTACAACTTTTGACTCACTAAAAACCTAACTACTAATGGCCTGTTGCTGACCAGAAGACTTATCGATAACATAAACAGTCAATTAGTACATTTTTTGTTGTATGTATTATATACTGTAATCTTACAATAAAACGAGCTGGAGAAAAAATGTTATTAAGAAAATAGGAAGAGAACATATATTTACTATTCATTTAGTGGAAATGGTTCATCATAAAGATCTTTATCTTCGTCTTCACATCGAGTAAACTTAGGAAGACGAGGGGTTGGTTTTGCTGTCTCGGGGGTGGCAGAGATGGAAGAAGTGGAGGAGGTGGAATGGGAGGCACGAGAGGCAGGTACACTCAGTGTACTCTTTATTTTTAAAAATCTGTATATAAGTTGACCCACACCGTTCAAACTTGTGTTGTTCAAGAGTCCACTCTACATAGTATTGTGGCATTAACACTGTTCTGAGTGCTTTAAGTATTTTATTTGAGCCTTCACAGTAATCCCATAAGGCAACTACTTTTATCATCAACCATTTGCAGAAGAGTAATCTAAAGCAAAAGGTTAACTACTAACACTTAGTGGTAGAGTCCTGATTCAAATCTCAAAAATCTAATTCCAGAACCCACATCAACAACAAATAATATATTATTTATAATGTAGTAAGAAGCGATCATTTAGAAAATACAGAAAATACAGAAAAGTATAAAGCAAAAATTTGAACTGTCCATACAGCACCCACAAACATCTACTGTTAACAGTTAAAATCTCATTCATAACTTCCTTTCAAGTGAAGAAATAGAAAAAGAACTAACTACAAACACAGGCTTTTCACACCATTCTTGAAAGTGTTTCATCTGCCTAAATCAAATGATAAATTTCAAGGAGAATAAAAGAAGTTAACAAAAGGATTCAACACGATGATGGTTAATATTAGGTGTTAACTTGATTGAAGGATGCCTAGATAGCTGGTAAAGTATTCTTTCTGGACATGTCTGTGAGGGTGTTGCCAGAGGAGACTGACATTTGAGTCAGTGGACTGGGAGAGGAAGACCTGCTCTCAGTGTGGGTGGGCACCATCCAACTGGCTACCAGCGTGGCTAGAACAAAGCAGGCAAAAGAAGGTGAAATAACCTTGCTTGCTGAGTCTTCCGGCTTTCATCTTTCTCCCACCTGATTGTTTCCTTTGCTTCCTCCTGCCCTAAAACATCCGACTCCAGGTTCTTCAGCCTTTGGACTCTTGGTTTTACACCATGGTTTGCCAGGGGACTCTCTGGTTTTTGGCCACAGACTGAAGGCTGCACTGTTGGCTTCCATGTTTTTGAGGCTTTTGGACTCAGACTGAGCCACTACTGGCTTCTTTCTTCCCCAGCTTGCAGACGGCCTACTGTGGGACTTTGCCTTGTGACTGTGTGAGCCAATTCTCCCTAATAAACTAACTGCCTTTCATATATACATATATCCTATCAGTTCTGTCTCTCTGAAGGACACTGACTAATACAGATGGAAAGTCATTAATGTGTCTTTGGAACCAGGAGGAAGACACTGAAATACTCAAGAAAGCAGAAGAAATGGAAATACAACTAACGTAGTAAATGATGTTGGGCCATAATGTTAGTGCAGACTTCTGGAAGTAGAAAGAAGTAATATTAGTTAAGTTCATATTATTAAGTCATAGGGCTATGATTTCAACCCAGGAAGAACTTTGAGATCAACCATTTTTCTATGTGATAGAATGTCTGTATCAGTGTTCCTATCAGTGTGTTAGCAAAGAATCAATCTTGGGATCAGGCCAGGGCCTCTCAAGTTAACATATAATAACCTCAAAAACTAGGAAAAAAAAACGGTTGCCTTACTAGTTAAGTGATTTTTTAATCCAGAAAGACTTAAAGTAACAGAAATTATGATGTGAACCTATAATATTAGTATTTTCATGTTAAGTTTAGAAAGAATCTATATAGTTGATATTTAAATACTTATGCCTTAAAAAATGTAGTATCATAAGAATAGTTAACAGACTAGGCTTTTATAAATCTAAATTTCAATGCAAACCTGAATATCCAATTGGAATGGGTTGTTTTTTCTTTCTTTTTTTTTTTTTTTTTTTTTTTTTTTTTTTTTTTTGTTTTGAGATGAAGTCTCACCCTGTCGCCCAGGCTGGAGTGCAAAGGTGTGATCTCAGCTCATGGCAACCTCCACCCCCCCCCCCGGGGTTCAAGCAATTCTCCTGCCTCAGCCTCCCAAGTAGCTGGGATTACAGGCGCACACCACCATGCGCAGCTAATTTTTTGTATCTTTAGTGGAGATGGGGTTTCACCATGTTGGCCAGGCTGGTCTCAAACTCCTCAAACCTCGTGATCCACCTGCCTTTTTAAGCTGAAATATGAAGGAAAACTTGCCTACACTGATTGATATATTAGAATGTTTAAGATAACTTAAGAATCACCATAATACATGAACTTCTAAAAATTAATTTGAGATATTTACAAATTTGAGAAAGTTTGCCAAAATATGAGCATAAAAATAAAACATATTGTATATATAAATTCAGTTTAAAATACAGGTACTCCTTGCTTTATACGGTACCATGTTAACGGATCTCAGCAACCACTGAACCGTGCAAAGTGATAAACATGGTTCCTGCAAACATGAATTATCACCATGGTGTTCTGCAAACATGAATNTAGTGGAGATGGGGTTTCACCATGTTGGCCAGGCTGGTCTCAAACTCCTCAAACCTCGTGATCCACCTGCCTTTTAAGCTGAAATATGAAGGAAAACTTGCCTACACTGATTGATATATTAGAATGTTTAAGATAACTTAAGAATCACCATAATACATGAACTTCTAAAATTAATTTGAGATATTTACAAATTTGAGAAAGTTTGCCAAAATATGAGCATAAAATAAAACATATTGTATATATAAATTCAGTTTAAAATACAGGTACTCCTTGCTTTATACGGTACCATGTTAACGGATCTCAGCAACCACTGAACCGTGCAAAGTGATAAACATGGTTCCTGCAAACATGAATTATCACCATGGTGTTCTGCAAACATGAATTATCACCATGGTGTTCTGCAAACATGAATTATCACCATGGTATTCTGCAAAGCGAGGACTGCTTGTACTAGAGCAAGCTTAATTATGTTTCAGTCCCTCCATTTAAGTGACTTAATTTGATTTGTATGTTGAATTTAGAATTCTAAGAAAGAACCGGGTTTATGAATTTGTAAGGTTAATAAGTATTAATTTTAAAAATGAAAGTAAACTCTGAATAATTTCTTTCTGTGTACAAAACTACTCATGAGAACATTTTTTTAAAGCTTATATTGACATAAATTGTCAAAACTATATTTAAACTCCCAAGCAAAAGCTGATTTTTAAAATGGTATTTGGCCTAAAAATACATTCTTCTATCTATAGTTGAATATGATATGATTGATATTTTGAGCAGTGACTTAAAAAGAGTAAAAATATTGCAAAGGAGGTGGCTGGCAAGTTGGCCGAATAGGAACAGATCCAGTCTGCAGCTCCCAGCAAGATCAACACAGAAGGCGGGTGATTTCAGCATTTCCAACTGAGGTACCTGGCTCATCTCATTGGGACTGGCGAGACAGTGAGTGTAGCCCAGGAAGGGTGAGCAGAAGTAGGGTGGGACATTGCCTCACCCAGGAAGCGTAAGGGGTTGGGGAACTCCCTCCCGTAGCCAAGGGAAGCTGTGAGGGACTGTGCTGTAAGGGATGGTGCCACCTGGCCCTGATACTACGCTTTTCCCATGGTCTCTGCAACCTGCAGACCAGGAGATTCCCTCAGGCGCCTATACCGCCAGGTCCCTGGGTTTCAAGCACAAAACTGGGCAGCCGTTTGGGCAGACACCACGCTAGCTGCACGAGTTTTTTGTCATACCCCAGTGGCACCTGGAACACCAGCAAGACAGAACCGTTCACTCCCCCGGAAAGGGGGCTGAAGCCAGGGAGCCAAGTGGTCTATCTCGCTTAGTGGATCCCACTCCCATGGAGCCCAGCAAGCTAAGGTCCACTGGCTTGAATATTTGCTGCCAGCACAGCAGTCCGAAGTCAACCTGAGACACGGGAGCTTAGTCGGGGGAGAGGCGTCTGCCATTACTGAGGCTTCAGTAGGTGGTTTAACTCTCACAGTGTAAACAAAGCCACTGTAAGTTCGAACTGGGCGGAGCCCACCGCAACACGGCAAAGCCACTGTGGCCAGACTGCCTCTTTAGATTACTCCTCTCTGAGCAGGGCATCTTTGAAAGAAAGGCAACAGCCCCAGTCAGGGGCTTATAGATAAAACTCCCATCTGCCTGGGACAGAGCACCTGGGGGAAGGGGTGGCTGTAGGCTCAGCTTCAGCAGACTTAAACGTTCGTGCCTGCCAGCTCTGAAGAGAGCAGCAATCTCCCAGCACAGTGCTCGAGCTCTGATAAGGGACAGACTGCCTCCTCAAGTAGGTCCCTGAGCCCCGTGACTCCTGACTGGGAGACACCTCCCAGCAGGGGTCAACAGACACCTCATACAGGAGAGCTCTGGCTGGCATCTGGTGGGTGCCCCTCTGGGAGAAACCTTCCAGAGGAAGGAACAGGCAGCAATATTTGCTGTTCTGCAGCCTCTGCTGGTGATACCCAGGCAAACAGGGTCTGGAGTGGACCCCAGCAAGCCCCAGAAGACCTGCAGCAGAAGGGACTGTTAGAAGGAAAACTAACAAGCAGAAAAGAATAGCATCAACAAGGACCATAAGGATGTCCACACAAAAACCCCACCTGAAGGTCACCAACATCAAAGGCCAAAGGTAGATAAATCCACGAAGATGAGGAAAAGCCAGTGCAAAAAGTCTGAAAATTCCAAAAACAAGACCTCCTCTTCTCCTCCAAAGGACCACAATTCCTCGCCAGCAAGGTAACAAAACTGGATGGAGAATGAGTTTGACAAATTGACAGAAGTAGGCTTCAAAAGGCGGGTAATAACAAACTCCTCTGAGCTAAAAGAGCATGCTGTAACCCAACGCAAGGAAGCTAAGAACCTTGAAAAAAGGTTAGACAAATTGCTAACTAGAATAACCAGTTTAGAGAGGAACGTAAATGACCTGGTGGAGCTGAAAAGCACAGCACGAGAACTTCATGAAGCACACACAAGTATCAATAGCCGAATCAATCAAGTGAAAGAAAGGATATCACAGATTGAAGATCAACTTAATGAAATAAAGCTTGAAGACAAGATTAGAGAAAAAGGAACGAAAAGGAACAAACAATGCCTCCAAGAAATATGGCACTATGTAAAAAGACCAAATCTATGTTTGATTGGTGTACCTGAAAGTGACAGGGAGAATGGAAGCAAGTTGGAAAACACTCTTCCGGATATTATCCAGGAGAAATTCCCCAACCTAGCAAGGCAGGCCAACATTCAAAATCAGGAAATACAGAGAACATCACAAAGTTACTCCTTGAGAAGAGCAACCCCAAGACACATAATCGTCAGATTCACCAAGGTTGAAATGAAGGAAAAAATGTTAAGGGCAGCCAGACAGAAAGGTCGGGTTACCCACAATGGTAAGCCCATAAGACTAATAGCGGATCTCTCTGCAGAAAACCTTCTGGCTTATAAGCCAGAAAAGAGTGGAGGCTAATATTCAACATTCTTAAAGAAAAGAATTTTCAACCCAGCATTTCATATCCAGCCAAACTAAGTTTCATAAGTGAAGGAGAAATAAAACCCTTTACAGACAAGAAAATGCTGAGAGATTTTGTCATCACCAGGCCCGCCTTACAAGAGCTCCTGAAGGAAGCACTAAATATGGAAAGGAAAAACGGTACCAGCCATTGCAAAAACATGACTAATTGTAAAGACCATCAACACTATGAAGAAACTGACAACTAACGGGCAAAATAACCAGCTAGCACCATAATGACAGGATCAGAGTCACACAAAACAATATTAACCTTAAATGTAAAAGGGCTAAATACCCTAATTAAAAGACACAGGCAAATTGGATAAAAGGTCAAGACCCATCGGTTTGCTGTATTCAGAAGACCCTTTCACGTGCAAGGACACACACAGGCTCAAAATAATGGCATGGAGGAATATTTACCAAGAAAATGGAAAGCAAAAGAAAGTAGGGGTTGCAATCCTTGTCTCTGATAAAACAGACTTTAAACCAACAAAGATCAAAAAAGACAAAGAAGAGCATTACATAATGGTAAAAGGATCAATGCAACAAGAAGAGCTACCTTTCCTAAATATATATGCACTCAATACAGGAGCACCCAGATTCATAAAGCAAGTTCTTAGAGACATATAAAGAGATTTAGACTCCCACATAAAAACAGTGGGAGACTTTAACACTCCATTGTCAATATTCGACAGATCAAGACAGAAAATTAGCAAGGATATTCAAGACATGAACTCAACTGTGGACCAAGTGAACCTAACAGACATCTACAACTCTCCACCCCAAATCAATAGAATATACATTCTTCTCAGCACCACATCACACTTATTCTAAAATTGACCACATAATTGGAAGTAAAATACTCACCAGCAAGTGCAAAAGAACAGAAATCATTAACGAACAGACTCTCACCACAGTGCTATCAAATTAGAACTCAGGATTAAGAAACTCACTCAAAACCATATGACTACAAGGAAACTGGACAACCTGCTCCAGAGTGACTACTGGGTAAATAATGAAATTAAGGCAGAAAAAAATGAGTTCTTTGAAACCAATGAGAACAAAGATACAATGTACCAGAATCTCTGGGCCACAGCTAAAGCAGTGTTTCAAGGGAAATTTATAGCACTAAAACTCCCACAGGACAAAGTGGGAAAGATCTAAAATCAACACCCTAACATCACAATTAAAAGAATTAGAGAAGCAAGAGCAAACAAATTCAAAAGCTAGCAGAAGACAAGAAATAACTAAGATCAGAGCAGAATTGAAGGAGACAGACACACGAAAAACCTTTCAAAAAAATCAATGAATCCAGGAGGTGGTTTTTTGAAAAGCCTAACCAAATAGATAGACCACTAGTCAGACTATTAAAGAAGAAAAGAGAAGAATCAAATAGACACAATAAAAAATTATAAAGAGGATATAACCACTGATCCCACAGAAATCCAAACTACCATCAGAGAATACTATAAACACCTCTATGCAAATAAGCTAGAAAATCTAGAAGAAATGGATAAATTCCTGGACATATACACCCTCCCAAGAGTTAAACCAGGAAGAGGTTGAATCCCTGAACCAGACCAATAACAAGTTCTGAAACTGAGGCAGTAATTAATAGCTTACCAACCAAAAAATGTCCAGGATCAGACAGATTCACAGCTGAATTCTACCAGAGGTACAAAGAGGAGCTGGTATCATTCCTTCTGAAACTATTCCGATCAATGGAAAAAGAGGAACTCCTCCCTAACTCATTTTTTGAGGTCATCATCATCATGATATGATACCAAAGCCTGACAAAGACACAACAAAAAAAGAGCATTTTAGGCCAATATTCCTGATTAACATTGATGCGAAAATCCTCAATAAAATACTGGCAAACCGAACCCAGCAGCACATCAAAAAGCTTATCCACCATGATCAAGTCGGCTTCAACCCTGGGTGGCAAGGCTGGTTTAACACACACAAATCAATAAACGTAATCCATCACATAAATAGAACCAAAGACAAAAACCACATGATTATTTCAATAGATGCAGAAAAGGCCTTCGACAAAATTCAACACCCCTTCATGCTAAAAACTCTCAATAAACTACATATAGATGGAACATATCTCAAAATAATAAGAGCTATTTATGACAAAACCACAGCCAATACCATACTGAATGGGCAAAAGCTGCAAGCATTCCCTTTGAAAACTGGCACAAGACAAGGATGCCCTCTCGTCACCACTCCTATTCAACACAGTATTGGAAGTTCTGGCCAGGACAATCAGGAAAGAGAAAGAAATAAAGCGTATTCAAATAGGAAGAGAGAAAGTCAAATTGCCTCTGTATGCAGATGACATGACTATATATTTAGAAAACCCCATCGTCTCAGCCCAAAATCTCCTGAAGCTGATAAGTAACTTCAGGAAAGTCTCAGGATACAAAATCAACGTGCAAAAATCACAAGCATTCCTGTACACCAATAATAGACAAACAGAGCCAAATCATGAGTGAACTCCCATTCACAATTGCTACAAAGAGAATAAAATACCTAGGAATCCAACTTACAAGGGATGCGAAGGGCCTCTTCAAGGAGAACTACAAACTACTGCTCAAGGAAATAAGAGAGAACACAAACAAATGAAAAACATTCCATGCTTATGGATAGGAAGAATCAGTATCATGAAAATGGCCATACTGTCCAACATAATTTATGGATTCAATGCTATTCCCATCAAGCTACCATTCACTTTCTTCACAGAATTAGAAAAAAGTACTTTAAACTTCATATGCAACCAAAAAAG
>NW_016809260.1:1079153-1082329 GCF_001698545.2 Rhinopithecus bieti
AAAAAAAACTATCATCAGAGTGAACAGGCAACCTACAAAATGGGAGAAAATTTTTGCAATCTATCCATCTGACAAAGGGCTAATATCCAGAATCTACAAGGAACTTAAACAAATTTACAAGGAAAAAACAATCCCATCAAAAAGTGGGCAAAGGATATAAACAGACACTTCTCAAAAGAAGACATTTATGTAGTCAACACACATGAAAAAAAGCTCATCATCACTGGTCATTAGATAAATGCCAATCAAAACCACAATGAGATACCATCTCCCTCCAGTTAGAATGGCAATCATTAAAAAGTCAGGAAACAACAGATGCTGGCAAGGATGTGAAGAAATAGGAACGCTTTTACACTGTTGGTGGGAGTGTAAATTAGTTCAACCACTGTGGAAGACAGTGCAGTGATTCTTCAAGGATCTAGAACCAGAGATACCATTTGACCTAGCAATCCCATTAGCGGGTAAATACCCAAAGGATTATAAATCATTCTACTGTAAAGACACATGCACACGTATGTTTATTGCAGTACTGTTCACAATACCAAAGACTTGGAACCAACCCAAATGCCCAGCAATGATAGACTGGATAAAGAAAATGTGGCACATATACACACCATGGAATACTATGCAGCCATAAAAAGGATGAGTTCATGTCCTTTGCAGGGACATGGATGAAGCTAGAAACCATCATTCTCAGCAAACGAACACAGGAACGGAAAACCAAACACTGCATGTTCTCATTCATAAGTGGGAGTTGCACAATGAGAATACATGGACACACAGAGGGGAACATCACACACCGGGACTTGTTAGGGTGTGGAGGGCTAGGGGAGGAATAGCATTAGGAGATAATGCTATCCTACATCTACCTAATGTAGATGACGGGTTGATGGGTGCAGCAAGCCACCATGGCATGTGTATACCTACGAAACAAACCTGCACCTTCTGCACATGTGTCCTAGAACTTAAAGTATAATAAAAACAAATATGTAACACAAAGCTTTTCCTCACAGAATTTCAACTATTAAATATTGAAGGTATGATAGAAAAAAAACCCCACCATTTGATAAACACCACAAATATTAATAATTCTTTTAGGTAAGAATGATCAATAGATATTAGGATGAATGAACAAATATATGATTAGAAAAAGTGTATTTACATAGTCTCAAATATTCCCCATAATATACTAGCACAATGGGAAAATGAAACTTTATGACGCATAAACCTGTTGGACTCCACCTTAACCAAGTGATCATCACATATCACAAGTAGTGGAACAAATGGACACCATATACCTCTTGATATGATGCACTATGGACATAATATCATTTCTGTGGCATTCTTGCCAAAAATGCACAATCTAAATCATTATGAAGTATCAAACAAACCCAAACTGGGGAATATCAAAATAACTGGCTAGTACTCATCAAAAGGATCAGTTTATGAAAGACATGAATGAAAGACAAAGTTAAACAATTGTTACACAGTAAAGGAGATTAAGGAGACATGACAGCTAATGGAATGTGTGAATTATATCCGGAATGAGAAAAGGACATTAATGGGACAACTGGCAAACTGTAAACAAGGCCTACAGATTATATAGTTGTGTATCAATGTTAATTTCTTGGGTTAATAGCTGTACTGTGGTTAACGTTAAATTTGGGGAGTCTCCCCACCATGTCCAATTCCTTCCTGAAAACCAACCATTCTACATTAGGACATGATGAATTTACCTTAAATCAAAGAATAAGACCAACATAAGCTGAGTTTTTCTCTTAAACCTACATTGAAGGGAAGAAAATAAATTTTAAGTCACTTCCAGCTCCAATATTCTGACTTTAAGCACTTGAGTTCTAAACTACTTCCTTCACTACTGTGAAGTAACTAAGAAAAGTGTGTCCACTTGCTGGTTGTTTATATAAATTAGTTCTAATTCTTACAGCAATGCTGGTGAGATAAGTATGAATATCAACACTTACAAAAAAGAAAACTGGGGAAAGATGAGGCTAAGTAATTGCCTAAAGTTATACAACTCTTAGGTGACACAGCCAAGATTCAAATCCATACTACCTGACTCTAACACCCTGACACTCTTAAGCTTGACACCATGATGCCTCCTAAAAGAACTGCTAAGACATCAATGAAACATGTAAATTATAAAAGCAGGTATCATCAAATTTGATACCAGGTTTGATACCAGGATTTGTCACAAATAAACAGCAACATCAATAACTAAGAATTATTATATTTGCAATTGCTGGAAATTAGACTTCTCAAGCATGAAAATAACACAGGAAAATAATTTTAGGAATCCTGCACAACTCTAACAATCTGACCCAAACTATTTTTAAAAAATTGGAGGTTACCCAAAAATATATGAGAAACAAATCTTATTGAAAACAGAAAGTTTTAAATAACCGGGTAACACAGTATAATGCAGGAGGCAGAATTTTCCTAAAATGACCCTGGGCATTCACTTGAGTGCCTGGAAAATAAGCTCACTAGGCCAGGGATCCCTCTTGCTCCAGCAGGAGGAACTGTACCAGAAACTCATCTGCTTCTGGGACCAGGAGTTACTTCATCTCCAACAGGAGAGTTGTAAATTCCCACAATTTCCAAGTGCTGGACAGTTGGTTTTCCCAGGCAATTTTAAAAAACAGGTGGTACCCAAACTTACATAGCCCAAGGCTTAAACAGTTTATCTGTTACCCCACCAACAAGTGTACTTTCAGGCCTACCATCATAATAGATGAGAACAATAACTGGGTGGGCCTTCATCGGCACACCACTGTATGTTCAGTCGATCAGCAGCACCTACCTCACCATAATTTGCTAGGTGATGCTGGGAAGATCAGAGACCTTTCTTCACTTAAGTATTCTTGGCTTATAAATTTCCCCAGTGAAGACTATTTCTTATCACATAAATGTGTCATATAAAATTCATTCCGGCCGGGCGCGGTGGCTCAAGCCTGTAATCCCAGCACTTTGGGAGGCCGAGACGGGCGGATCACGAGGTCAGCAGATCGAGACCATCCTGGCTAACCCTGTGAAACCCCGTCTCTACTAAAAAAAAAAAAATACAAAAAACTAGCCGGGTGAGGTGGCGGGCGCCTGTAGTGCCAGCTACTTGGGAGGCTGAGGCAGGAAAATGGCGTAAACCCGGGAGGCGGAGC
>NW_016809260.1:1082746-1087954 GCF_001698545.2 Rhinopithecus bieti
CCAAGCCATCAAATAACATATAGGATAAAAAGATTCACAAATGCTTCTAACAATGAGAAAGTCAGAAAGATTTAAAAAAAAAAAAAAAAACCTATTTACTTAATTCAGTTTGCGTACTAACAAAATAATATTTTATATGCCTTTCTTACAAATACATGCTTTAATGACAATGTTAGCTAAAAACCACGGACATGTTAATCATTTAGTAATTGGTTTCACAAGAAATATCTCTTTTTAATGCGCACACCTACTCTGTGAGTTGGTGTTATTATTATTATCCCTGTTTTGTGGATGAGGAGAGTTAGGGTCAAAAGGTTAAATAACTTGCCCAAAATTACATAGCTTGTATATGGCAGAGGTGAATGGTTTTAACCACTACAAGACAGTAGATAGCTTTAATTCACAGGTCTTTTCTAACAACCTCATGTCTGTAGGCAACATGTTGAAACAAGTATACTTTACAGGTAAAAAAAAATTAAGGTCTATAAAGAATAAATAATTTGCTCAATATCATACTAACTTAGCATCAGCAGCCACGAATAAAATAATTCCTGAAAAGGTAGTCTAATGGTACTGTAATAATAACAAATGTTATATATGGAATTCCAGTTTAAATATACATTCTGACAACATGGTCAGAACGTATCTTTCTACACCTAAGAAAAGTTTAGCTGTTAGTTCTCAATTTTGTTGTTTTTTTTTTTACTAGCTACAACTGAACAAGACTGATGCTCTGATTACTGTTATATGTGGTACAGAAAACTGTAACAGAAATTTGGAATTATTCACTGAATTTATATGCCTCCATTATCAGCTTGGCATAATAAACTAATTAAGGGCAATATGACTGCTTATAAACAACTCAACCCAACATTAATATTTGATAAACTTTTATTCTCATCCTGTAAATATTTTAACACTTCCAACTTCCAATAACAATATGCTACAACAGAAAGGACTCCTTAAAAAGCTAGCTATTAGCTCTCACATACATGGCCGTTAATATCACGCTAAAATGGTATATATCAATAACAAAAAATGTCTACCCTTTTTTTCCAAACTTACAAGGAATTTTAAAAAAGAAACACAAGAAAACAAAAACTGATAATTAATTTGGGTAGCTGGTGTAAATTCTGTGAAATACTGATGTAAATTCAGTACTGGTGGAATAGTGTGTAAATTTCATATCGGATTTACTAATAATGCCTTCTCCCAGATTTTATACAAGATACAAACTCATATTTGGGACAACACAGGCATACCTTAGAGACACTAACTCTCTGTATTCAAATGCATGCTTCCAGTTATATGAATGGTATCACTTTAATATTTAAAATATCAAAATTATAAGCATAGGTTTAATAGTTATATGCTGAGTTTTCTTGATCTGTTCTCTAAAAGAATATGCAAGACCAAGAGGTTTTGATGTAAACTCTCTTGGTTTATAATTTTCCACTTTTATTTTTTACATTAAAATTGCCTTTCTCCAAACTAGAGGATGAACAAATTAAGAAAATCAGTTCTCTCTGAATAGCTATTTGATGAAACAGAAGCAGAAACAATAAGCTACTCACTTCCATCTTTGTTTATTCAACCAATATTTTTAAAGTGACTGACTCATGTGTGCTCAGTACACTCCCTCTTCAGTATTTAATGAACTGTGGCAACTGAAGGGGAAAGATCGCAACCAAAGAACTTCCAACATGTTCCTGGTAGTGGCAGACATAGCACCTATAAGGTGAATTACAGAAATCTTCTTTTTTTGTGACACAATACATCAGCATGTGGTAACTCAGGGGTATTGTAAAAACAGCTCTAGCCTACTCTAGTAATAGGAAAATGACAAAGTCCTCCTGAAATCCTTTCTTCTATATGTTACCTGATATCAAAACAAATGATCAACGTGTGAAGCATGGCTAAAAAATTTTGCAAAACACAGAAGACAGTTTCCACTTTCCATGAGTACATGACAGAATTTACTTCGGATATGACATATTAATAGCATGTTTGTTCTCTGAAAACTCGCCATCTAATCCCCTTTGGAGACAGAACTACTTTCTCACAACAAGATCAACCACAGTATCAAAATAATAATCAATGGTGAGGACTTAATCTCAGGACACAAGCATGAAATACTTCCGATTCACCTCCAGGAAAACACACATTTGCTTTGGTCTTTCTTAATTGCAATATTTCTCTTAAATAAGAGACTAAATTTGAAATGGTACACTTTTTCCTGTTTTTCTTCCTATAATTCTAGTGGCTAGGCTCAGGGAAATAAAAACAGTGTTTTGGAACACAGTGTGCATGTCTACCACACTCTTCAGTCATGGGTAACAGAGAAATAGAAACCACAGTTCTGCATTAATTTTTTTTTCTGTAAAAATATAATGCTCTCTTGACATAAGGATAAAATAAATTAACTACTCCCCTAGGTGGAATAAACTAAGAAATGTAAGAGTAAACAAAGTTACAAGGCAATGCAATATATAGTCCTGATCAACCCTTCAATGTTATCAAAAGCAAGATTTGGCTTCTTTTTCTTTGCTAGAAAAGCCTTGAGAAAGCAAAACAAAACTTAGCAGTGTTTCTCCAGTAGGCCCCAGGAGGAAAGTGAACATATGCCCAAGGGATCTCGGGGCACCTTTCCTTCAAGCTCAAAATTTCCTTCAAGTCTCCACTTAGAGCTTTAAATATTATTAAAATTTTGTATTCTACCTCATAATATATACATGTTTACTTTCATTTCCTCATTGCCACCAATCTTCAAAACAAAGAAAAAACATATACCAGGAATATGTACCATGATTTCCTTGTGGCTTCATGTAACTTTGATACCTGGCTCCTCCCAAAAACCCAGTTTAAGAATTATAGATTTAAGAGTAATGTGGCAAATGAATAGATCCATTTATCATTTATCTCCTTTTTTATTTTATTAACAATGTTTTTATTTATATTTTTTTGAGACAGGGTCTCACTCTGTTACCTGGGGTGGAGTGAGTGGCACAATCTCGGCTCACTACAAGCCATTCTCTCTGGCTCCCGCCTCAGCCTCCCGAGTAGCCGGGACTACAGGTGCAGAACAGCATGCCTCGTTAATTTTTGTAGAGATGCGGTTTTGCCATGTTGCCCAGGCTGGTCTCGAACTCCTGGGCTCAAGTGATCTGCTCAGCTCAGCCTCCCAAAGTGCTAGGATTACAGGTGTGAACTACCACACCTGCCACAATATTTTTATTTTTAAAGCCTTAGCCACAGTGCTAAGAATTTATTACCTAAGTTGTCTGCTTGGGTTAATTTCTTGTCTATTCTGTAACACCAACTAGAGCTCAAACCATGCCTCCTTCTTGATAACTTCAAAAGCCAATTTTATCTGTGTACTAGGAAGCAAGGTGCTAAAAGTGCTAGATATTTTAGGAGAGAGGAGACTGTATGAGTAGTCATCTAGAGGTATGGGAGAGTAAATGGACCAGGGAAACAGAAAATGATTCTTGGGTAGCATAAAGGACTCACTGAGCTAAGGGATCATTAATTTAAAGTGAGACTGGTAAATATGGTTACTTTTTTTTTTTCCTCTAGGTATGTTCAGATGTATGGGTGTGGACAAGGAGTTAAGTGTACACAAGGCTGTGTCACTATCATGACTATGAAATTTAAGCTGAATAAGGAAAGTAAGATCAGTAAAATCAGAGACTGAAAAAAAGATAGATTTTTCAAACTGAGGGTTCCAATAGGTCTAAACACTTCAAAACTGTGAAATCGAGATTATGGAGGGGTTACAGGTTAGACAAAGATAAAATATAGAAGTGGGTACGTAGTGAGATGAAATGCAGGGCAAAATTTATCGGAAGAGAGGAGTTTCAGGTTTGAAGACACCAGGATATTAGAAGAATTATACATATGAACAATGGAATCACCGAGAATTACAAAACAAGCAGTACTGGAATGAATGCCAGTAAACCAAGAACCACAATCTATTAGGAGACAATTTTCCATGGATCTTGTGTTTCTGCACATATTGTGAGCAGAGGCATGGACTGTCTTTGTTCTGGGCTATCTTTTTAAGCATGCTTGTATATCAAACAGCCCTGGAAAATAGTGTCTTCTTCCACAGCAAAGGATAGGTTTCCTTACACTCTTGGAAGAGACAGTCTCTTCCTTCCAAACAAGGGCAGACAAGCTTAGTATCCATTATAAAAGATTCCACTTCCCTAAGCTTGGTGTTCCTCATCTGTCATTTAATCCACGGTGTGTGCAGGTATCATCTGGACCTCTTCGTATCACCCCTTGGGAATTAGAGAATTCGTGCAAACACATGCTGTCACTTTAGCTAAAGTTCTAGCTATTAGTAATAAGGTCCTTTGTCTCTGGCCCAGAAATCTCCTGTCTTCTGCCAGCATCCATGAAATTATGGCAGGTTAACTTCTTAGCTTGCAAGTAAAGCAAATCTCAGACACTTTACAATTCTTAACAAAATCTCCACTGAATGAGAGATGGAGATGAGTGATGACTATAACTAAATGGATAGAAGGTGGTATAGTCTGATAACATAAGATAAAATTCAGAGGTGTTTGAGAAGAAAGAATGGTCTGGAAAATGCAACGAGAAGCTAAGAGTACACCTCTGGGTTCAAAGGCAGAAAGAAGCAGGAGAGAAAATGGCCACTACCTGAAAGGGTTGCAGGTAGTATCATCAGGGAAGCAAGATTTAATTTAGAGCAAAATTAAAGTAATATTAACAGAAGAGGCTGAAGATAAAAAGAAATTTGCTGATGACTGACCCTGAGTTCCAGAGACTTTATGAAAGATTTTCAGGAAACAGGGAGAGGTAGGTTTTAGGGTTAGTTTTGGATACATGTGTTAAGAAACCCACGAGTCTTGAGTTCCTTGCTGTAACTTACATGAGCAAGATAAAAGGTCATGATGAAATTAGTTATGATAGTTTTAATCAGATCAAATGTTTGCTTGTTTCTATGTCCTTTGACCACTTTTACCAACACAGTATCTATTATGAAATGCTTTATTTCTTACTAACATCATTTTAGAAAATTTAGAACATATAAGTTTTTAAAAATTTAAATGCCAAACTGTTATTTAAGATAGTAAGAAGCGGGGCGGAGCAAGATGGCCGAATAGGAACAGCTCCAGTCTCCAACTCCCAGCGCGAGCGACACAGAAGACCGGTGATTTCTGCATTTTCAACTGAGGTACT
>NW_016809260.1:1092129-1177630 GCF_001698545.2 Rhinopithecus bieti
AAAAAAAAAAAAAAAAAAAAGATAGTAAGAAGCAAGTGTTAACTTACTTGAATTAGATCTAAAATGCCAAGTTCACTTTCTGAGGAATCCACACAGAAGACAAAATATAACGTTGCGTAATGTCTATAAATCAGTTTGTTGTCAGATCCTCCAATTAATCTAAATGACAAAAAAAATTGTAATGTTATTGGAAAGAAAATGCAAAACATTTTCATTAGCTCAAACAAACTGACAATTTGTTTAAAAACCACTTGTCAAACGAAAGGTGACATTCAATGGCAAAGCATTTAAGTGAACTTATTCAGAGACTAGGTAAATTAAGATGGCTGTTTTCTTCAGCAATATCAAGTAAAAGAAGCCAGTGCTTAATTTCAGTTCATTCATTCATTAAACCATTCTCTGAGTAACTACTGTGTGCCAGGCACTGGTAGTGGGGAAGGAGCAATAAACAAACACATCAGAACATCATCAGATAGTGGCAAGTGTTACACTGAGAATCAAAATACAATGATGATATATTGATGGGTTCCCTATTTCAGGCTGAATATTGAGCAAGAGTGACATTTAAGCTGAGATCTAATGATAAGGAGTTGGCTTGGAAAAAATTTAGAGAAGAGCATTTCAAGCTAAGGTAGTAAGTAATAAATGGCCATTTCATCTAGAACAAAGTATGTATATTCAGGGAAGACAAAAAAAGCCAGTAGATAAGAAAAGATTAATAAATGATAAAGTCAGAGAAATAGGCAGAAATTAGATCATGGGGCATTTGTAAGTGCTTACTAGATTTAACTCCATACGTCACAGTAAGTTACACAGCTTAAGACTGATTATCAACTAGAAAAAAAAGAAGAATGACACTTCTTAAGTTTTGGATAGATTCACCATCAAGATCTCTTCCAGAATTACATTGTTTTGAAATATAAATGCAAGAAAACTAAGCTAGGATACTAAATTCTTTAATGAAATATGTTTATTTATAATGACTGGAATTTTAGTATTTTAAAAATAATAATTTAGGAATCATTCCAAACATCTTATAATTTTCTAAATATAGTTTAGCTATTTCATAGTTAAGTTTGCAATAATGAATTCACCTTCTTAAAAGACCCCTAAACACTTAACATAATTTACAATCAAGGTTATATGTAACCAAAAGTAAACTAACATCTATCCCAGCAGAATATAGGAAAATGGCATTTCTTTCTCTCTCTCTCTTTCTTTTTGAGACAGAGTTTCACTCTGTCACCCAGGCTGGAGTGCAGTGGCGCTATCTCAGCTCACTGCAGCCTCTGCCTCCTGGCTTCAAGCCACCGAAGTAGCTGGGATTACAAGCACGCACCACCACACCTGGCTGATTTTTGTACTTTTAGTAGAGATGGGGTTTCACCATGTTGCCCAGGCTGGTCTCGAACTCCTGAGCTCAGGAGATCTGCATGCCTAGGCCTCCCATAATGCTAGGATTACAGGTGTGAGCCACCATGCTCGGCCAGCATCTATTTTTTATACAGTAAAAATAATACTAAACTTATAAGTTCTGTAGAAACAATTTCTCAAGGTATATACTACTTCTATGTCCTCTAATAGCAAAAGGAGAAATGATCTTTGACAAGAATAAAAATTTCCTACTATCCTAGATACTCCTCTAGAGAAGATATTTAATTTAAAAATATCTACATGCAATTTAAAGAGTCTGAGAGTGTATTTATAGACTGTGACTGCAATTGTTCCCTGAAAGAGGTAAAAAGAACACAAATAGGAGGCTTCACTTCATTCTGAATCAGCAATTTAGTGATTATCTTAAAACTTTTGCTTTACTTTAAAAGGAGAGCAAAATTCTGAAGAATATAAGTTTCAAAGAGGCCATTAATGCTATTAAAAGCAAGCAAAAATATTAACGTGGCAAGTATATATTTTGCCTTTAAAAATATAATTTTATCTTTAAGCTATAGTATAATACTGATAAAAATTCCTGTACAGAATGCAATACATCATATACAACCCCAGGACTGAGAAATCCTGTTAGTTAAAATAACTCATTTTATAGAGGAGAAAACTGAGGCCCAAGAATTTAAGTGACCTGTCCAAGAAAATCAGCCTGTTAGTAACAAAACTAGGATTAAACTAGATGTGTAGCCTCATCTCTGCTGCAATATTTGCTTTCTATTTTTTGTAAGGTTAAAAAAGAACAATCACAATTTCAAGCCACAATTTCTATTTCAAATAGCACCCTAGTTAGATTAATCAGGTTCTTACTTCTAAATGCAGTACACTGTGCTGGGTGATAATTTCCTGGGAGATAAGAAATCAAGAGGCTAGGATGAGAGGAAGTGACAGTAATGTCAAAGACAACTAAAGTTGAATAAATACAAGTAAAATTCAAAAACAGAGGCAGGTACACTTGTCTCAATTATTAAATTAGAAGCCCTGAGTTAACAGCAAAATTTTTAAGTATGTATTGGACATTTAAGGACAGCATGATATAACCTTTCAGGAAACCCAAGTTAAGTGTTCCACATGATAAAAAGTAACTTATGACCATGGATTCCCTGTTATCCAGAGTATTTCTCATCCATCATACACATAAAAATAACAAAAAATTCTAGGTTTCTCTGACTGATTCATGTTTGAGAACAAACTGTTTTCATGGAAGCTATTAGTTTAAAAGTATTTATTTGTAATATCTGTCAATATTCTTATTCATTTTAAAATAGAAAAATCAATTAGCTGATTTAGGTATATTTGAAAAACAGACTTCAGTCTTGTAATAGTAAAATAAAAAATGTAATCTAATTTTTATGCACATTCACACAAAGGAATACTCTGTAGTCATTAAAAAGAATAAGCTTGTCCTAGATGTGTTTATATGCAAAGCTTTTGAACATACTGAGAACCAGCAACATGCAAATGAGCATACAAGTGTGATCTCACAAATAAAAATTTTAAGGTTGTATGTTAGTCAACACATATAACATACTTTATATGTTAGTCTATACAAACAATTTTCTAGAAGGATACACAAGAAATTGGGTAGAAGGACTAAGGTTGAGAGGTTCTTATTTTACATTTTATACTTCCCTGTAATGTTGGCATTTTACCATTAATATATTACCTTTATATAAAATTCCCTTTCAAAATTTTAAGAGGAAAAAAAGATTTCATATCTTTAAAAAATAATTCTTTAAGTTAGATTTATAGCTAACATAGGTGGCAATTAATTCACCTAATCCAATTAATCAAAATTAGAAAACTGTTACCATACACTGATTAAACAGTATATATTTTAATCATATCGTCAAAACTTAGAAATGTCTATGAAATGCTTTACTTACAATCCTCCTTCTAGGAAATTACAAACATTTTCATCTCTTTTAGATACCAAATGGAAAGTCTCCCTGATGATTTGCTGTTGTGTATCTTCACTCTGAGGAAGAATAATTCATATATATTAGGATGGAGGGTATGGGTTTAATAGCATTTTAAGAATTTTTAAAATCAAAGGTAGTAATATCTATCTGGGAAATCCATCTAAGAGAGGGGTCCTTGGAGAAGTGACTTAAATTACACCTTACAGAAGCAAAACCCAACATTTCTTGATGAAAAAGAAAAGAAAAAACCAAGTATTTATATTTACCACTATAATAAAAGTAACATATTTCTAAGTTTCAAAAACCAACAAGAAAAAATATTAGATGAATTACATACACTGGTAAAAGGGAAACTAGATGTTAGTCAAAGCTGATTATCTTACGAATGAGTAAACTGAATCAGAAAGGTAAAGTTATAAATAGCATAGCTAATCTATATTTGAATGGAGAAAAGAAATAGAACTATGGAGCTTCCAATTAAGTTTAACCTTTACTAAATACAGACTGAGGTAAGAGTCCATCCATCTTACTCATCTTTATATAAGCTGATCTAAAGCCAAGGATTGGCTCAATAAATATCTATTAAGCTGGACTAAGCAATTCATATTCCAGCAAGAGTCAGCGTCCTGACCAGGCACAGTGGCTCATGCCTGTAATCCCAGCACTTTGAGAGGCCGAGGCGGGCGGATCACAAGGTCAGGAGATTGAGACCATCCTGGCCAACATGGTGAAACCCCATCTCTACTGAAAATACAAAAATAGCTGGGTGTGGTGGCGTGTGCCTGTAATCCCAGCTACTTGGGAGGCTGAGCAGGAGAATCGCTTGAACCCAGGAGGCAGAGATTACAGTGAGCTGAGATCGTGCCACTGCACTCCAGCCTGGTGACAGAGTGAGAATCCATCTCAAACAAAACAAAACAAAACAAGAGTCAGCTTCCTAAACACTGCAATAGAAAACTGAACAAGATCATGAACACCAATTTCACAGGAAAGGATGTGAATGGTCCACAAAGAAATAAAAAGATACTAAACCTCAGCAGTAATTAAGTGAAATACAAATTAAAACAACGAGATAGCTCCACATGTACCATATCGGCAAAAGTATAAGAATATGATAGTATAAAATGTTGACAAAGATGTAGAGCCAAAGAAACTCTCATCTCACCAGTGGCAGGGTAAACATAACCAGCACTTTCTTGCCTATTCTATTTAGTTTTAGTTTAGATACTATTCTAAACCATATGAAACCAGTTTTGAAGATCAAAAACAATTGAGCATTGGCAATTACACAGATAGTTGACCCTTGAACAATGTGGCGGTTAGGGATGCCAATCCCCCATGCATTTGGAAATCTATGTATAAGTTTTGATTCCCCAAAAATGTAACTCAGCTATACCTTTTCTCTTAAAATCGGTCATCGTGACATTTTAAAAGTCAAACCTCTTTCTATAAGCAACAAACCATCCTTTGCTGGCATTAAATTCTCCAGCTTTAGATCCTTTACCTTCCTTATGCTTTATGTTATCATATAATGACTTCACTTTTTCTCAAATCATATTCTACAGGTATGCCTTTCTTACAGCATTCCCGTGCCCACATAAGAGCTGGATTTTCAATACGAGATAAAAAGGGATTTTGCAAAAGGTGCAAAGTTTTCTCACACATTGGCATAGCTATAGCTACAGATTCATGAATATTCTTTTCTTTCTTCTTTTTTTTTTTTTTTAAATAGAGTCTCCCTCTGTTGCCCAGGTTGGATGGAGTGCACTGGTGCAATCTCGGTTCACTGCAACCCACCTCCAGGGTTCAAGCAATTCTCCTGTCTCAGCCTCCAGAGTAGCTGGGATTACAGGTGCCCGCCACCATGCCCAGCTAATTTTGTATTTTATTTCTATTTTATTTTATCAAGACAGAGTTTTTGCTCTGTTACCCAGGCTGGAGTGTAATGGCATGATCTCACTCACCGCAACCTCCGCCTCCTGGGTTCAAGAGATTCTCCTGCCTCAGCCTCCAAAGTAGCTGGGATTACAGGCACCCACCACCATGCCCAGCTAATTTCTGTATTTTTAGTAGAGACGAGGTTTCACCATGTTGGCCAAGCTGGTCTTGAACTTGACCTCAGGTGATCCACCCACCTCAGTCTCCCAAAGGGCGAGGATTACAGGTGTGAGCTACCGTGTCCAGCCATAATTTTTGTATTTGTAGTAGAAACGCTGTTTTGCCATGTTAGCCAGGCTGGTCTCAAACTCCTGACCTCAAGTCATCCGCCTGCCTTGGCCTCCCAAAGTGCTGGGATTACAAGCATGAGCCACTGTGCCTGGCCATGAATTTTATTTTCTTTATGATAGTCCTTTTGCTGGATTCATTTATCTTGAAATAGTGGGCAACCACAGCCACAGACTTTTATCTAAGGTACACCTCAAGCAATTTAACTTTTTCTTGTAGTGTCATGACATTTCTCTGCTGCTTGGGAGCACTTCCAACATCACTAGTAGCACTTCAAGGTTTATGATATTACAACAAACATGACAATAAATTACACAGGAATTGGGAGAAAGCACTTTTTACTGTGATGTGCAATTTACTAAAGATACAAACTGCTCACCAGGAGATGATTAGCATCACACAGCATTTTAAGCAGATTCTCAAAACACCTGAATTTACCACAATAGCAACAGAATATTGGAATTACTACAGTAATACAGTATAAGGTACAGTTAATTTTATACAGTTATAATTTAATACTGCATCTTTACATTTGTTTACAGTTCTCTCCACTGAGAGTAGCACCACTTACCGAGAGTAGCACCATGTCCAGTCTCTACGTGTTTGCATAAATTTTGATACATTTTAACTTTTTATGATGGATTTGTATATATTTTATGGTAGTAAATGATAAAATAAGCTAGTATCTACTGTTTTATGCATTGATGACATACCTCCAAACTTAATTTTTTTATATATATATATATTTCTAGGCTATACAATTTGTAAGTTTTTTCAATTTGTCAAAAATCTCCAAAAAATTTCCCAATATACTTACTGAAAAAAAGCTGTGTGTAAGTGGAGCCTTGCAAGGGTCAACCGTACATAAAAAAATCTCTTAACCTCTGTACCAGGAGACAAACAGAAGAATGTTCATAAAAGCACTGTTTGTAATTAGAAAAGATGAAAAGGACCCAAATGTCCACCAGTCACAGAAGGATAAACTACGGAATGGAATTGTACAATGGAATCCTATAAAAAGTAAGTTAAAGAAAGAACCAAACCACGCCCTTAAATATGAATGATTCTCAGTTGTGCACAGTGGTTCACACCTATAATCTCAGCACTCTGGGAGGCCGAGGGGGGATCATCACTTGAGCCCAGAAGTTCAAGATCAGCCTGGGCAACACAGCAAGACCCCATCTCAAAAAAAGAAAAGAAAATTTTGGCCTGGTTCAGTGACTCACGTCTGCAATCCCAACACTTTGGGAGGCTAAGATGGGATGATCTCTTGAGTCTAGGAGTTTGAGACCAGCCTGGGCAACATGGCAAAACCCTGTCTCTACAGCATATTACCCAGGCATGCTCGTGCATGTCTGTAGTCCCAGCTACTTGGGAGGCTGAGGTAGGAGTATTGCTTGAGCCTGGGAGGTGGAGGTTACAGTGAGCCAAGATCATCTCACTACAATCTAGTCTGGATGACAGAGCAAGACCCTGCCTCGAAAAAAATTTTTTTAAATAATAATTTTTAAAAATCCATTCACAATATCATCCCAAACAACAAAAAATTTTTTTAAAAACTTAGAAATAAATTTAACCAAAGATGTGTAAGCCATGTTACTTCCTTTCTTAAAGATCTCTAGCTTTTATGTGACCTAAATAAAAGCTCCCTACCATGCCATAAGACGTTCTCCAATATCTAAGCCAGACTAATCCCTAAGTTTCATCATCTCTTTCTTCTCCCCTATATAATCTGCTCCAGCCACACTGAACTTCTTACCATTCACCTTCTTCACATTTTCCCACTTCTGTCTGGGAACAACTTCCTCACTCCATTCTCCAGCAACACCCTTTCTAAGACACAGCTAGAACATTACGACTTCAATGAAGTCTTTCCTGGCTCTTAATTAAAAGTAGTCCCTTCTTTCTCCATGCTTCCTTGGTATTGTTTCTATTCTTATCATACACTTATAACAATGTGCTCAAATTTCCTTTGTGGTAGTCTGAATTCTAACACCAGAACCTGAGCTTTGTATTTGAAATGCTCAGCAAAGTGGCTGATGTAGAGTAGCCAATAAAAGCGTACTGAATAAATAAATTTGTAATCTAGAAGACAAGATCCACATCCATTTATATTACCCAAAATCTGGGTTACCTTACACACAAAAAAAGAGGCAATAAAGTTAAGGCAGTATGGTATAGAAGTTAAAAATGCAAGCTGTGTTCTAATTAAGACGGTAAATTAAACACACATCTGCATTTGTTGCCTGCCCAAACCCCAGCTAAAACAATATTAAAGGGTTTTTTTAGCAAAGGCATAAACACACAAGGATGAGGAGAATGGGAAAGGAAGACAAGAACAACAAAATCTTGAAAGTGTTTAAATAAGTGTTAAAGTATTCTCAGAAAATTTAATCCTAAATGGTGAGAGGGAAATCATAAAACTAACTCAATTTGTGTCACAAAATAGGCAAAAACTCATGAATTGGTGCTTTTACATATGTCTGGAAGTGAGGATGAAGAGAGTAGTGTAAAATAAGGACTAAAAGTTTGTTTAAAAAGCAGAGGATCACTAAATTCCCACTACCATCCCCAAGAAACGTTCTTAATCTTATTACTAGGAATAGATCAAAGGGAGGGCCTTCGGAGAGCAAGTGGTATTGTGGTAGGCAGAAAAATGGCCCACCAAAAAATGACAACATCCTAATCCCCGGAACCTGTAAATATGTGGTTAACATGACAAATGCCTTTGCAGATGGGATTAAGGACTCTGAGATGAAGATATTATTCCAGATTATATAGGTGGGGCTAATTGCATGGCATGGTACTTTAAAATCTGAGAATCTTTCCTAGGCTGTGGTCAGAGGGAGATGTGACTACAGAAAAAGAATCAGAGATATGCTATGCAGCTGGCTATGAACATGGAGAATGGAAGCCATAAGCAAGGAATGAGGGTGGCCTCTAGGAGCTGGAAAAGACAAGAACATAGATTGGCCCCTAGAGCCTTCAGAAAGGGATGCAGCTATACCAATACCTTGATTTTAGTCCAGTAAAACCCACATCTGACTTCTAACCCAAAGAACCATACAACGATAAGTTTGTGTTGTTTTAAGCCACAAGTCTGTGGTAATTTGTTACAGTAACATAAAATAAATTCAGGGACCATACTGAAAACATGGGGATTATGTAAATGTACAGATACCAACAGATCCTGTCTAATCAGAGTTCTCAGAATACCTAGCGCTAGGCCTTCTTCACCATCTAGGCAGGAGATTGGAACATAACTCTGTAGGAACTCAAACTAGATCTAAAGTTAATGATAATGGAGATACCAACTATGACAGAAAACTGTTAGCTGCTCACTAAAATCTAGTTCCCTTATTTTCAGGGCACACAATTTCACCCTCCCCTGAATTTAGGTGGAGCCATACAACACAGTTCTGGCCAGCAGAATGTGGCTGGTAGTCTGTGGTATGCCAGAACTGGCATGAAAGCCTATTGGGTGTATCTCTTTCTTCTGCATTTGGTGACATCATGTTGGTAGCTTGAAATTGGTCACGGTGAAGTATTTATACCACAAAGATCAGCAAATGCTATAAATCAGAGCTTTTTTCCTCCCAGATGATCAGGTTGTTAAACGTATACTATCCAAGCCTCACTCATGAAAATTCCTGCAAAATCTTCCATGCTAACTAGATGTAGAAGTTCCTTTGTCCCCTTCTCAAGAATGATTAAAAAAAAAAAAGGCCCACATGAAAGGTTCCAGTTGACCAAGAACACCAATGCTGGACTTTATGTAAGTGAGAAACAAACTTTTATGTTAAGTCACGAAGATTTGGGGAGTTGTAGTTACAACAATTCCAATTCCTACACTACTTAAATTGCCTAGCTTGATTACCTCAAGTAAAGATTGCATAGGCAACCTCTAATCATGGATTGAGAGCTTCCAATCCGCTTTCAGTACTCTATCCTTAGAAAGGAGCAGTCAATCAAGGATTACTGGACAGTTGAAGACAACTCTAATATAGGTGCAGCAAACCACCATGGCACGTGTATACCTATGTAACAAACCTTCCCATTCTGCACATGTATCCCAGAACTTAAACTATAATAAAAAATAAAAATTAAAAAAAATTTTTTTAAGAAGTTAAACATAAAATAGGGGAAAAAGCAACTCAGAGGAAACAAACCAAGTAAAGAGAAGAAAATTTAAAAATATGTATCATTAATATGAGAGGTAAGAAAAGATAATACAACTATAAAGTAACAGTATACAATAAAAGAGTGAAATTCAGAAATAAAGAAGCTCATGGGAATTCAAAATATAAGGAGAAATTTTAAAAATTCAGTAGAAAACTGGAAAATAAAGTTGAGAAAATAGAGCCAAAGGGCACAAAGATAGCAAACGAAAGAGAAAGAATAAGAAATGTAGAAGAGTCCAGAGAAATTCAGAAAAACTGAAAAAAGGAGACTTGAGAACAGGAAATGAAGAAATGTTTCCAGCAGAGGACAAAAGTTTCTACAATCAAAGGACCCATCAAGTACCCAGCACAACAAATGAAAACAGACCCATGGCAAGGGTCTGTGAAACTGTGGAAACTCTGTCCCCAAAACAGGAATCTACAACTTTTTGGAAGGTATAGATGATCACACATGAAAGAAAAGTAATCAGAATGCTTCAGACTTTTAGATAGCAACACTGGAAACTAAAAGGTAATGGAGCATATATCAAAGTTCTGAGAAAAAATTCAAACCTAAAATTTTATATGCAGTCAATGTGGAGTCACAAGAATTTTGGGGCATGCATGCCAGGTCACAAAAAATCTACTTCCCATGATCTTTTCTCAAGAAATTACTGGAGGGTATTACTGGCTCCTCCATGGCAGGATAATAAACAAAGAAATGAAGCAATAGGAGGAAACACAGGAAACAAGCAAAACGAATCCCCTAAAATAATAAAGATCCCTGCATGACTGCCTTACAACCGGTCGGGATTGGTCCTAGTCAAAAGGCTCCAGAAGAGACTTAAAATTTAAGAACATAAAACAGAGAAAAGATGCATAAGATTTAGACAACTGGCAAAGATGTAAATTAGTGATAAGCGCATTAAACACTACATCAAAAGAAAAGACAATTACAACCTTTAAGGAAAATAAAATGTCAGTAAAGAAAAAACAGTACAGTTTACAACATGGCTTGGCTGAAGAAAGTGTTTACATAATAAATTAATGTAAACATCAAAACACTGATCTAACGAAAATTATGAAATAACTATGAGGGGACTGGGAATTAGTTGTGGAGGAGAGAACAACCAAATAATCAATTTTAATAACAGAATAAATCACGTCTACAAATAATAAGTCAGGCAGTAAAACAAGTACATTATTTAGACACATGTACATAAACACTGAAAGCAGCTAAAAGTAGTTACTTGTGGAAAGGGAGAAATGAAGGAATGTTATTTTTCATAATAAACCTTATGAAACTATTAGATTCTTTAACCAATATGTATGTATTACTTGAAGAAACAAACTAAAAGAAGGGAAAGAGGAGAGTAAATAATCTGCAACCAGATATATGGGTTTATTCCTGGATGTACTCTTTGTTAACTGTGTAACTTTGGGTAAGTTACTTATCCTCTCTGTGCCTGAGTTTTCCTCATTTGTAGCATAGAGAAACCAAGAGTATCTACCTCATGGTGGTGTTGTGAGAACTGAGTTCATACACTTACTTTATACATATATGTACATACTCATAGAATGATATCTGGCACATAATAAGCATGCATTAACACTGACTTATTTTTAAGTACTACCTCTGGGCCTTATCTGAAAAGGCAGTTCTAGAATTCTAAGGACAATAAAATCTTATAGGAAGTTTTATTTTAAGGAATGTTATCTTTCTGCATTATATTACTGCTTATCAAGGAAGAGGTCAACTGCGCTAACCTTTAACTATGTTTCATTATATTGACAGTGAAAGAATTTCTCATAGGAACTTCAACTGCTGCCACCTGGAATTTTCTTAGGATGCTGGCAATACTCAATGAAGAGAATCAGTAGGGTGGTTGCCAGAGACTGGTGGTGGGAATAAAAGGAGGAATGGGGAAAGCAAAAATGTTGATCAAATGGTACAAAGTTTCAGTTAGACTGCAGGAATAAGTTTTTGTGATCTACTGAACTGCATGGTGACTGCAGTTAATAATAATGTATATTTTAAAACTTCCAAAAGAATGTATTTTTAACATTCTCCCCACAAAGAAATAACAAGTTGGTGAGATGACAGATACGTTGCTGGGTGCGGTGGCTCACGTTTGTAATCCCAGCACTTGGCAGGCCAAGGCCAAGGATCACTTGAAGCCAAGAATTTCATACCACCCTAGGCTACAAAGTGAGACTCCAACTAAACAAAACAAAACAAAATGTTTCAAAAACTTAGTTGAGCACGGTGGTGGGCACCTGTAGTCCTGGCTACCAAGGAGGCCGAGCCAAAAGGATCCCTTGAAGCCCTTGAAAAGGTTGAGGCTGCAGTGACCTAATGATCACACCACTGCTCGTCAGCCTGGGCATCAGTGCACTCCAGCCTGGGAGACAGAGCAAGATGATATTACTTAAAAAAAAAAAAAAAAAAAAAAGATGCTGGATATATTAACCAGCTTGATTGAATCCTTTTATAATGTATACATAGATCAAAACATCACACTGTACCCCATTAATACACACAATTATTATGTCAATTAAAAATGAATTTAAAAAATAGGAAAGAATGCCTTAAAATTTTAATCAAACATCCAAAGGCTAAGCTAAACTTAAATAAGTATCTGCTGACATAAAACTATTTCCCTTACTTAACTTAACAGCTTTCATTAAGGAGCCTAGAACTTACTTCAGGCTGATCAGATTTCCTAACAGTATAGTTTCACAACAGAAGTCAAGAGAGCTATATTTCAGTTGGTCACAACTCCTAGATTACATCAGTCTAAAGATGACTACAGTTACAAAAAGGCAAAAACTTTTATTATTTTATATTATGCATTAAATAAAAACAAAATAAGCTTTAAAAATCAGAAACCAATATAATATTTTTCTCTTTTCCTACGTTTCTCCTGTCCTTTATGCATATATCACAAAAGGCCAACTTAAAACTTCCCTCTAATCATATCAATATGTCAATCCTCATCATTCTTTTAAAATTTAGGAAAGTATTTTCTTAAAATGCATTCGTTCACTCTGATAGATGTTAAAATATAGAGGATTACCAAGACCAAAGACAAACAGCGTATGATCTAATACAAGAAGTAAAACATAAGATATCATTATTTTGAACTTACAGCTTTGTATTTTGCCTTTTTTATATTTCAAAAAAAGAAACAGAATTCCTCATAATCAATTGGGCGCAGCGGCTCACGCCTATAATCCCAGCACTTTGGGAGGCCAAGGTGGGAGGATCACTTGAGGCCAGGAGTTCCAGACAAGCCTGGGCAACATGGTGAAACTCCATCTCTACAAAAAAATACAAAAATTAGCTGGGCATGGTGGTGCATGCCTGTAGTCCCAGTTACTCAGGAGGGTGAGGTAGGAGGATCGCCTGAGCCCAGGGAGATCAAGGCTGCAAGTGAGCTGTGATCATACCACTGGACTCCAGCCTAGGTGGCTGTGAGGTCCTGGTTGAATAAAAATATTAAAACAGGACTGGGCATGGTGGCTCACGCCGTAATCCCTGCACTTTGGGAGGCCAAGGCAAGAAGAGCATTTGAGGTCAGGAGTACAAGACTGCCCTGATCAACATGGTGAAACCCCGTCTCTACTAAAAATACAAAAAAAGTGGCCAGGCATGGTGGTGTATGCCTGTAGTCCCAGCTACTCGGGAGACTGAGGCAGGAGAATCGCTTGAACCTGGGAGGTGGAGGCTGCAGTGAGCTGAGATTGCACCACTGCACTCCAGCCTGGGTTACAGAGAGAAACTCCGTCTCAAAACACACACACACACACACACACACACACACACTTCTACATACAGAGAGAGAAAATAACTCTTCATAATAAAAGGTGCAGGGCAATTTCTGACATAATAGTAGCACAAATAACATACTGTAAGAAGTCAAGAGAAACAATGATTTTGAGCAGCAATATTGTCATCTTCAAAGAAAAGTGACAGATACTGAGGAAGGGCCTTAAAGAATAGGTAGAATTCAAAAATAAAGAGAATGGGGAGTATGAAGTTACACGAAGGGCAGAAGTAAAAATGTGGACAAAATCACAGAATCAAGAAAATATATGAAGAATAATAAGTTTATGTTGCACTTAAAAAAAAGAGATGTCTGAGGACAAAGCCTCAGAGCACTCCAAACATTTAGGAATCATGAAAAAGAGAAGACCCTAGCAAAGAAAATTCAGTTAGTGTGTTTTCTGCCAATGCCTCTCCTAAGTGAGAAGTCTGGCTGGAGACTCTGTGTACATGGGCAGGCCTAACTTCAGCCAGAGTGTGCAAAGAACCAGCAATCAGGATGGCAGGATTCTTAAATCCCAAACAAGAAGAGACTAGGGCACTACAATAGTAACTTAATTAGAACTCTCCAAGATATCTCATTAAATTTCTTCAGAGAAGAATTCTCTCATATTTTCTCTTATAATGTACAAAAAATGCTTAGCACACACAAAAAAGTACTAAATAAATGGCAGGTATAATTAACGCCCTAAACCACCATCAACCATTCTGCTTTGGTTTGAATGTATCCCCCAAAGTTCATGTGTTGGAAATTTAATCTCCAACACAACAGTGTTAAAAGGTAAGACCTTTAAAAGGTGATAAGGTCATGAGGGCTCTGCTCTCATGAATGAATGAAGGTCATTATTACAGGAGTGGGTTTGTTATCAAAGCGAGTTTGCTCCCACATTTGCCCACATGTGCATACCATGTGATGCCTTCCACCATGTTATGATGTAGCAGGAAGGCCCTCACCACATATGGCTCCCTGACCTTGGACTTCCCAGCCTCCAGAACCGTGAACCAAATAAATTTCTGTTCACTATAAATTACCCAGTCTCAAGTATTCTGTTATAGAAGCACAAAATGAACTAAAACACATATTAAAATGTTTCAGATTCAGGGGCAAACACTCTATTACTGAAATAACAAAAAGCTGAGAAGGTGACAGACTGAGTTTGAAATATTTAGAGAGTCAACCATGGTGGCAGCTGGAAGGTCTAAGAACGCCAAGAACAAGATAAAATTTGGGAGGAAAACTTGGGGTAAAGTACCAAGACAATTCAACTGGGAAAGAATAACCAACAAATGGTGCTCAAACAACTAAATATCCACATGTAAAAGAATGAAACTGGATCCCCACCTCATACCATACACAAAACTAACCTGAAATGAACCACTGACCTAGGTATAAGAATTAAGGCTACTAAACTCTTGAAAGGAAAAATGGTTACAAGATTTTGACCTTGGAGTAGGCAAAGATTTTTGAGATAGGATACCAAAAGCTCAAGTGAAGAAAAAAGAGATAAGCTAGATGATATCAAAATTCAAAACCACTGTGCTGTAAGTGACAGCAGCAAGAAAGTAAAAAGACAACCTATGGAATGGGAGGAGATACGTGCACAACATATACCTGATAAAGGATTTGCACTTAGAGTATATTAAGAACTCCTACAAGTCAATAATAAAATGACAACTCAACTTAAAAACAGGCAAAGGATTTGAATATATATTCCTTTCAAAGATATATGTAAATGGACGATAATCACATGAAGAGATGTTCAACATCATCTGTCATCAGGAAAATGTTAAGTGAAAATCACAATGAGATACTACTTGATACCCATCAGGACAGCTAGAATAAAAATGACTGACAATAACAATAGTTGGTTAGGACATGAAGAAACTGGAGCCCTCAGACATTGTTGGTGGGAAGGCACAATGGTACAGTCACTTTAGAATATAGTCTGGCATTTTTCCAAATCATTAAACATATTCTTACCATATGATTTGGCAATTTTACTCCCAATTACATACCCAAGAGAAATGAGAACATATAGTCACACAAAAATTCCTACATGAATGCTCATAGCATCATTACTCATAGTAACCAAAAAGTGGAAACAACCCAAATGTCCACCAATTGATAAATGAACAAACAAGATGCAGTGTATATATACCTCTCCATACTAAAATATTATTTGGCTATAAAAAGTAATGAAATATTGGCCGGGCGCGGTGGCTCAAGCCTGTAATCCCAGCACTTTGGGAGGCCGAGACGGGCGGATCACGAGGTCAGGAGATCGAGACCATCCTGGCTAACACGGTGAAACCCCGTCTCTACTAAAAATACAAAAAAACTAGCCGGGCGAGGTGGCGGGCGCCTGTAGTCCCAGCTACTCCGGAGGCTGAGGCAGGAGAATGGCGTAAACTCACGGGCAGAGCTTGCAGTAAGCTGAGATCCGGCCACTGCACTCCAGCCCAGGCAACAGAGCAAGACTCCGTCTCAAAAAAAAAAAAAAAAAAAAAAAAAAAAAGTAATGAAATATTAATATATGCTACAACATAGGCGAACCCTGAAAGCATCATGTTAAGTAAAAGAAGCCAATCACAAGACTGTAATACTTCATGATTCCATTTATATAAAATGTTCAGAATAGAAAAATCTATGGAAACAAAACAGATTAGTGGTTGCCAGGGATGGTGGGGAGTGGGGATTGAAGAGGGACTGCTAATAGGTACTAAATTTCATTTAGTTTGATAAAAATGTTCTAAACTTAGATTGTGGCTATGGTTGCACACCATGATATAATTCTAGAAGCCACTGAGATGTTTTTTAAAAGGTTGGCTAATTCTCAGAGAAAAGAAAAAAGCTGAGGCAACTTTTATAGCCATACTTTCTCCCATGAAAGTCTTCTTACAGAACTTTTCTGTGGAAGAGTGTTTGGGACTTCGCATTTTATAATAAGCAGCAAGTTCATTCTAAAACAGGGCCCACATACTCTGGTTTCTCTTCAGATCTTATAAACCTTTTGCCTTTTACCAAAACAGGGCCCATATAATTTAAACATTGGGGTTTTTGGAAAAAAAATAAAATAAAAGAGATCATTCATTCTGAGAAAATACAAAGAGTATTTGAGAACAATCTCTGGTGTGTTCTATGGTCCTATGACTAACTACATGATCTTCCAATTAGAAGTAGGAAGTAACAAGCAGTAATAAAAGTAATCATTATTATTTACACAACAATTACTAAGTCTTTCTATGTCAGGTTCTGCAACCATTCTCTTATTTAATCTCATCAAAAAACCTTACTCAAAATTGAAGTCCACATTGGTTATAGTATACTATGCAATGTACTATTATATAGTAATTAAAACATCATTTTCTGGGTATGATACCAAAAGCAAGCACTAGCAACAACAACAACAACAACAAAACATGCAAGTTAAATCTCATTAAAATGTTGTCTCAAAGGACACTATCAACAGAGTAAAAAGGCACAGAATTAGAGAAAATATTTGCAAATCATATATACAATAGGAGACTGATATCTAGAATATATTTTTAAAACTCCTACAACTAAACAATAAAAGCAAACAACTGAATATTAAAATGGGCAAAAGACTCAAATAGATATTTTTCCAAAGATACACAAATGGCCAATAAACACATGAAAGGATCCGCAACAGCACTAGTCACCAAAGAAATGCAAATCAAAACCATAACGAGATATCACTTCATAAACATTAGGATGGCTATTTTCAAAAACCAAAAAGTCACGTGGATGTAGAGAAACTAAAACCTTTGTGCACTGCTGGTGGGAATGTAAAACGGTACAGCCGCTGTGGAAAATGACATTGCGCTTCCCCAGAAAAAAGCAAAGCATAAAATTACCGTATCATCTAACAATTCCACTTCTAGGTATGTACCTATAAAAGGTAAAAGCAGGAACTCAGACAGGTATCTGTGCATCTATGTTCACAGCAGCAGTATTCAGAATAGCCAAACGATGAAGCAACCTGTTTCCACTGACAAACGGATCCACAAAATACTTTTATCTGAGGAACGTAAGTCCTTTTAAATGATCTGGCCCAGAAAGGCATTCAAATGTGACAGCAATCACATCCTACTTCCCTCCTTTGAGCTAGGATAAATATTTATCTATTGAAACTGCTTTATACTGCCACAAATAACTAGAAAATCACCTAATAATGCTACACCACACATTATAACCAACTCCCTGCATCTCAACAATGTTAGTCAATCATAACCAACGTTATATCTAAAACTAGTGAGAATTCTTGACAGACAACTTAGTATCATCCCACTCCATGTCCCCTTTATTTAATGCCTGACTCTCCCAGGCAACTGTTCTCATTTTGGCTCAAGTAAACTCTTTGAATATTATTTTGTGCTTGAGCCTCTTCCTTTTAGGTCGATGGTATGTACACACATACAATGAAATATTATTGCATCTTAACAATTAAGGAAGTTTTGATACACGCTACACAACATGAGCGAACTTCGAAGACATACTGAAAGAAAACCAGTTTCAAAAGACAAAATTCCATGATGCCTCCTATATGAGGTTCTTACAGCAGTCAAATTCATAGAGACACAAAGTAGAATGGTGTTTGCCAGGTACTAGGAGAAGGGGATAATGGGAAGTTAGTGTTTAATGTGTAAGGAGTTTTTTCTGGGAAAGATTAAGTTCTACAGATGGATGGTGGTGATACAACAATGTGAATATACTTCATGCCACAAAACTGTACACTTAGAACTGTTAAAATGATAAATTTTATGTTATATATTTTTACTACAATAAAGTTTATTTTATAACCCTTTCATATCACACTAAGATATATTAATGACAGGAAATAGCAGGATATGTATGCAGTAGAATCAACTGGTACTCTTCCTCAGTAGGTACAAGGTAATCGAAACAATTCAGTGAGTCTGGAATATTAAAAGATAGTCTTTTCCTCCTGAGTAACAGAACTGTGACTGACAGTAAGTGATTCTTGTAATTACATCAGGATTGCAAGAGTGCAAAAATGTAAATGCTTTTTGGCACAATAGAGGTGGGTCCAGTGGGCTTCACATAAACTCTATTCACATATAATGAAGACAATAAGCTAAGAAAAAAAATCATTTTCTTCTTGAGTTGTGTTACTTTACAGGTGACTTAGGAAAGCTTGATCACAGGTCTCATTGATAGAGAGGCTGTACAGAACTGGAGCACTCATGTTTTTTGTTTCTTTTGCTTTTTGGTTTTTGTTTTTTTTTTCAGGAGACAGGGGTCCTGCTATGGTTGCCTAGCATGGCCTCAACTCCTGGGCTCAGGCAATCTTCCCAACTTAGCCTCCCAAGTAGCTGAGACTATAGGCACACACCATGTCTGGTTTTGATGCACTGACTTTTATCTTCATTCACTGGCCTAGCAACCCCATCTTTCCAGAGCCTAACAATAACTGGGTAGAGAAGAAAGGTAACTAATCAGAGGAGAGCCTCATGGCCCCTTCTGCAGAGGCACAGTTCAAATGGCAAAATACAAGTATGATTTGAAGAGGAGTATCTCCTCTTGTGGAGAACATGCTGGGCATGATGTCATCAAACTGAATGATGTCAAGAAGGGGCATGGTGTGGCATACAGGCATGATCTGTCTCCAACATTCTCTTTAGCTTCATCTCCTGTCTCTCTTCCCTGTGTTTTCTCAGCTTGCCTTCTTGCTATTCCTGAACACATTAAGTGTGGTCCCATTTGAGGGACACTGCACCTCTTTCTGCCTGAAACATTCTTTTCTTTGCTGTTCTCATAATTCTCCCTCTCTTATCTCATTCAGTTTTCCTCTCAAATGTCAGGTCATCAGAGGTATTCCCAATGACCCTATCTAATATAGGCTCTCCTCCGTCAAGCTTTATTCCCTTACACTGCTTCGTTTTTCTGCGGACTAATTACAATCTTAAATAATTTATTGCCTATCTCCTATCACCAGAATGTAAACTCATAGGGCAAGGGTGACATCTGTCTCACTCATCACTGTATTACTAGTGCTTACAATAGGGCCATACAAGCAACAAATAAATACTTGAAAGAATATGGACGGGACAAGAGAAGAGTGTAATGGAGAGAAGATCAGCAAGTATCCAGAAAGCTCACTCCTCTTCCCAGAGGCCTATCTCTAGAAGGCCTAGTCAGAGGCCTAACTCTACAGGTGCTTCCTCCACTTGGAGTCTTAAGAAAACAGTTGGTAGCTAGAACTGTTCTTTTTTCACCTCAGTATCCTTCTAAGAGTTACCTGATTCTTCAGCAAAGAATTCTAACTATATTGTAGTTCAAAGGATTTGATGAGAGGAAAGCTGAAAAGGCAGGATGGGTGAGGAAAGAATGTGTTTAGTTAGCCTAATGTGAGAGTTTTATATAACAAGAAGTTGGAAGGGGACTGGGCCCTCTAGATGGTAACAGCTCAGAACCCCCTTGAATTATAAACAGCAGTGACAAAATCCATAATCCCCAGGTACAAAGAAGACTCTAAGTACTAAAGGCAAGAATGAACTCTTCACTTTCAAACAAAAATAAGCGAAGATTTCCCTTTAGAATGAAAAAGACAAGGACACTGATAACCTCAGGTTACATAGGTAAGTTTAATTTTATACAAAAGATATACACACATTTCTTAAAACATGCAAATTATTAATGTGCTATTAACATATATTGCGTTTTTTAAATTTTAACAATAGAGTGGCTGAACATTAACATACTCAGTTACCTTAAAGCCACAATGTTTAATAAATCCACCATCAGCTTCAAAGCATTTATTTGTGTTATTAATGTCTAAAAGGTATATCCTATTCACTGGGACATTCTGAAAGGAAAATAAAACTGGGGAAATACACTAAGTGTTAATAATTACCTGTGTGTGGTAAAATCAAGAATGACCTTAAGTGGCCTTAATACTTAATTTTACACATAGTCACAAAAAAGAAAGTTACTTAAAATTGAAAACAACTTTGCTAAAGAATATAATATAGGTACGTTATGTAAGGCCTTCTTTTAGAAAAGCCATGAAATGACCTATAACATTGTACTGTCTATAACACTTACCTCAAAACTAAAAATCATTTTAACTTTGAACACTTTATTTCCTCCTTTACAATTAAATATTCAAAAGGTTTAACCTTAATTTTAAAAGTAAGTTTTCAGCATACTTCATATAAAACTGTGATCGTATCAGCATTTGGGTTTTCGAGGACACTTTGATATAAGGAAAACCTGAAATTAAGACCTATTGTGACACATGTTCAGTATTGCATATTACAAGGAACCATTCCTGATATTAACAACCTCAGAAGCAATCTAAAATTACAGAAAACTGATACATATTAAAAGCTAATAAAGAGGGAATAGTGGTGATAGACATGTTAATTAGCTTGATTTACCCATTTCACAATATATACATATACGAAAAAGGAAAGTACACTGTAAATATGTGTAATTTTTTTGTCATCTGTACCTTAACAAAAAAATTTTTTTTTTAACTTTTTGAGACTGAGTCTCCTCTGGCACCCAGGCTGGAGTGCAATGGTGCAATCTCAGCTCGCTGCAGCCTCAACCTCCGGAGCTCAAGCAATCCGCTCACCTCAGTCACCTAAGTAGCTAGGACTATAGTTGTGTGCTAATATGACTCGCTAATTTTTGTATTTTTTGCATAGAGACAGGGTTTTGCCACGTTGCCTAGGCTGGTCTTGAACTCCAGAGCTCAAATGATCCTCCCACCTAGGCCTCCCAACATGCTGGGATTACAGGCATGATCCACCATGCCTGGCCATAAAAATAAATTTTTTTTTAAAAGTTTAGAAGAGGAAATAGCAGACCCTTGTTTGCCTCCCACCATCTACTCCTTTCTTTAATCTTACCAACAGAATATCCATTTCATTCCCGTTTTCACTCTCATCTTCAGCTCCAATCCAAGGTTAGATCTTGATTAGGGTAAGCTATTAATATTATTGGTCTTGGGTGGGTCTAAGCAGAATGAAGAAAAAGACGCAGTCCAGGACTGCAGAAACAGATAGTTGTCTCTTTCTGAATTGAACTGATTACCACCAATTTCAAGGAGAAAAACAGGCTTTGGAAATAGTAATTTTGTGATGAGTAAAGCAGAGAAAGAAAAAGAAATTGGATCTACAATAAAGTCATCGACTTGTTGAATCATTTAAGTTTGGAATCAGTCTACTACTCTGCACTTCCTATCATGTACCTAACATAGTTCTTTCTAAGCATTTGAGTCAGGCTACATAAAACCAAATTTATGTAGACAAATGCATTATAACTGATATGGAAGGAAATCAAATCGTATGGAATTTTCTTCTTAACAAAAAGCTGAAATGCCATGTGTTAATACGTGTTAACACCCTCATACTCAGCAGTGTTGATAATTCTATCTTGATCACAGACTTAAGTTTAATTATCCCATCTGCCACAATGTCTTAATAGTGACTAAAAAAAGACATCAGTGAACATGGATGGATCTTTTAAGGGACATTTTAAAAGAAAAAATAAGTTATCTATACTTTCAATACTTTGTATTTTATGTTAAAATTTTAAAAGAAAATGGGAAAGAAGAATCTTAGAGTTTCTCCTAAGGCTTGCATTTGGTTAACAGTTTAATTAAATATAGTTTATTAAAAAATTGAGGCAACTCATATAGGTTAACTTGAAAATTTTCCGGCTTGTACTTCATATATGTGTGGTGTGTACGTACACATGCATATATACACACAGTATTTTATATCTGCAGAAACAACTAAGATAATCCGCACAAAAGAAAGACATTTCCACTTTATAAAAGTAATTCACAGGCCAGGCATGGTGGCTCAGATCTTTATCCCAGCACTTGGGGAGGCCAAAGTTGGAGGACTGCTTGAGGCCAGGAGGTTAAGACCAGCCTAAGCAACCTAGTGAGACCTTTTCTCTATAAAAAAAAATTTTTAAAGTAATTCACCAGAGGATACATTATGGAATCATAACCCAAGAGATTTTTTTGTTTGATAGCTATGTAAAAATATATTTGGTTTATAAGATATGTCTCATTAGTTATTTACAGTAATGCACAAATACTGTCAGGCAAGTATTAAAAGACTACAGGTTACTGTTGCCAAGTCGCGGAAGCTAAGCATCAACTTAAAAAGACAAACGAAGAAAAACATTTGAATTTGTGCAGTCATAGACCAAGGATATAGAAGGCAAAAACAAAAAGGGAGGCATTCTGAGTACAGACTTGAATTTTTTTTTTTTTTTTTTTTTTTTTTGAGACAGAGTCTCGCTCTGTCACCCAGGCTGGAATGCAATGGCACGATCTCGGCTCACTGTAGCCTCTACCTCCCCAGGTTCAAGCAATTCTCCTACCTCAGCCTCCCGAGTAGCTCCAATTATAGGCGTGTGCTACCATGCCTGGCTAATTTTTGTATTTTTAGTAGAGACGGGGTTTCACCATGTTGGCCAGACTGGTCTTGAACTCCTGACCTCAGGCGATCCTCCTGCCTCAGCCTCCCAAAGTGCTGAGATTACAGGCATGAGCCAAGGCACCTAGCCCACACTTGAATTCGTAATGTCTAACTCTAGCAGAATGAACCAAAACTTCCGTTTAGCAAAACAGGTGTGTGACTTCATATTTCTCACATATAACAGCTTGGAGCCACAATCGAATCTAACAATCTATTACAGCATGAAATGGAAATGTGCACTGTTAAAAGGGCGGAGATGAATATATAAGTTGTTATATTACGAGGGAGATAAATGAGGAATGAAAATGCAATGCAGTAGGATAAACTTGTTGGCAAAGGGTTAAACATCTTTCAAATTGCTTAGTATTAAACCATTACTGTTGGACTCAAACCTCAGCATCCTGCCAGCATATGGAATCGTTAGCTCAGTCACATCCCTAGATATTGTTTAATAAATTAAACTCAAAATTTTTATTCATATTGGACATACACTTCTTAGAGACCTCTTAAAACAGAAACAGCTGAGTAACAGGTATTCCATCATTACTTTTATGCTAAAGGCAGAAATTCGTAAAACCTCTAGTTAGTGAAGGACTACATTTTAGAAGGCAGATGGAAACTCAGGAAGTCAATTCTAATCCAAACTCTATCCCAAGCTAGGAGATTCTAAATAAATGCATTTAGCAAAGAGTTAGTTTTCTGTGTTCAAGCCTCAGTGTTGACTGCTAAGAATGACACAAATATATCTAAAATCTGATACGTTCCTTCAAGTATTCTATAGGATGGCTGCCACAAGGAATACAGGCTGTGAACGAGAATATTGTGCCATAACAAAGATAAAAAATAAAATCCTAAAAACCAAGAGGAGCCTTTGAGCAAGATCAAAGGCTTCACAGACTGTTTAGGTGACGTTTGTGCTGGGCCTAGAACAAGGGGTTGAATTTGTACACGTGGCAATGGAAAGGAAGGACGTTCCAGGCAGCAAGAATAGAATGACGCCCTACACAGACACTTTCAACTCATGTTCCCTTCCATAGTCTGCTCCTGCTATGTAGAAGCTCCTGGGGTTCTTCCAACAGGCGCTCTCTTCAGGGTTTTTGCATTTGCTGCTCCTTCTACCTGGGATGCTCTTCCCCCAGATATCTGCAAGGCTGCCTTTCTTACCTCCTTCAAGTCTTTGCTCAAATGCCACCTTCTCAGTGAGAACTTACCAGACTACCCTATTTTAAACTGTCATCCTCTCAGTCTCTAAGACTCTTCTGTGCTTTATTTTTTTTCCACAGCACTTAATATTATCTGGCATGCTATAATATAGCCTACTCCTTAATAGCTCTATGTTTCTCACACAAGGGCGAAAGTTATCTGTTCATCTTCAGATTTTAAAACTGTTTCTGCATATGGTAGGCATGAATTAAACATCCGTTGACAAACTGATGGAATGAATGAATGAAAAGAAATAACTGCCCTCAAAAAGGTCATGGTCTAGTGGAGGAAGCAAATATATAAACAAATAATCTTAAATTATTCCCGAAAGACAAAAAAACACACTCGGCAAAACCCAACTTACAGAAACCTAATACACAGAAACAACTTCTCATACTCCACTTATACATGGCCAGTGACCACCAGATTCTTCTTTATATATCTTCTAGCTCTCTGCCCTCAGTGGCACTGTCACTCATACAACGGCCAAAAATGCCACCAGAGCTGCCACTGCTGCCAGAACTGCCTCTTCCCACATTAACCGTCACTGCTACCTAGTGAGTGATGGTAAACAATACTTCTGTTTCCACTTTTGGACAAGGGAAAGGCAGATTCCTGAGTTTCTAAATTAAATGCATTTTTCAGTAGATAGTTACATTCTACACTACACGAATAGTATATACACTGATTATATGGATTAGCCAGGAAACCCACTGTTTTGAATATTGCTTAAGTTTACATATGGAAAAATAATTTTTTGAATTGTTTTACTATTGCAACATACCTTTTTTACACTGCAAATGGATGACACTGGCAAAATGGTTATGAAAAAGATTCCTTCAATAAAGGCCGGTACTATATTTTAACAAACAGGTAAAGTTAATGGCATTTTTTTCACTCAGGAGGATCAACTAGAATTTAAGCTGGATTACAGAATGATGTAGAATTTTTAAACAGACCATCAGTATTTAAGTTATAGTAAATTAAAACCACACAGGAGTAGCAGAAAATATTCTTTATAGCTAGCAAAAGCAAAACAACTGAAAAAAAAATGAAGAATAAGCTCAAGACTTCTCACTTCAACTAACACCTTCACAGACTGCATTATCATTTTAGGCAAACTGACATTTTCACATTTACTTTGTAATGGCAAGATTGATTTCCATCTGGGACTTATCTGCATAAAAGTGTTAGCCTTGGCACAATTTCAAAATTGAATTGAAAGCTCATTTCTGGCTATAAGCAAAGTGCCACAATACCACACAACAGTTACACCTCACATTAATCCGACCACTGGGAACCCAATTTTATGTGTTTCAGCTAGTGAATTTTGCGCCCAGATGAGCACACACCTCTATAAAACCCTTCCTCGATCATCAATAAATCACTTATCTCTACTACCTTAATGCCTCCTGCACTTGTCCATACTAAACAGTATTCACACATCTAAAAGAGAAGTTCTACAAATGCTACTATTCTTCATAAATAGAAAAAAAACTATAAATGATGGCAAATTCCCATATGTGGAAAAATGCCAAACCAGAAGCTGAAATCGTAACTTTTAGGTATAGAACCACAGTTCCAATCAGTCAACTACAAACGTCGCTGGTTACTTCGAGGGTAAATAATTTGCAGCCAGCTGCTAAAAGGCCTGATAAAAATATTAGGTCCTCACGTATCTTCCTCTTTAATAAGGAGACACCTGAAAGTCACACTGGGCAGTCGGTCACGTATCGAAACATACAGGAGAGAGACTGTACAGAGCGTGCAGTTATCAAACGCAGGAAGCCAAAGTTCCTGCCCTATGAGATGATTACAGTGAAAACCAGTAGCCCATCTGTCCAAAGAACAGAAAGTCCACTTGGAAAGGCTGGGAGTCGGGGGAGGGGGGCGAGAAGAACGAGCTCCGCCCCGTCTTCCTCCTCCCGGGCTAACTGCAGCCGCGGGCGGCACAAGGCAGTCGCGCGGGATTGGCTCTTGGGGCCGGGGCGCAGGGCTCCGGGGCGCGGGTGGGCTGCCGCTGCCCGATCGGCGAGGGCCTCGCCCGCGCAGCCGGGAAGGCAACGCAGCCCACCGACGGGCGGAGGAACCGCCCGGGCAAAGCCACGTCGGTGGCTGACCGCGCGGCAGGGAGGTGGGCACCCCGTCCACACCCACCGGGAGGCTGACAGCCGGCGAGAGCCAGGCGGCCAGGACGGGAGAAGGGCCGCAGCGCGCCGGAGGGGGTCGCTCTGAGGAAGCCGCGCTGGGCGCTGCCCGTCGCCAACGACTCCCCCTCGCCCGGATCAGCAGCAGCTGGATACTCACGTAGGGTTGGTAGAACTTGGAGAGCCGCGGCTTCCCGTGGTTGTTGAAGATTAGGATCGCCTTGATCATGGCTGTGCCGGGCCGACCGGGTGGGCACTGGGGGCCAGGGCGGGGGCGGGCGCACGAGCCTCGCCTGGTAATCTCGCCGGCGATCCTTCCCCACCCGCCCCCTCCCGTACGCGCCCGCGCGCGCTCCCGAGTCGCCGGGCGGGGCCCGAGGGGCGGGGCCTGGGCGGGGCAGGCCCTGAGGAAAGCGGAAACATTTCTAGGTCCCAGCCAGCGGTCTAAGAGGGGAGTGTGCGCCTTCGACCCAGCACGGAGACGTTGCCCACCTCTCCTTTCCTGAGGTCTGTAGTCGCGGAGAAACGCATGTGCGTTATTAACGTTCAGAAGTCTGCCACAGCTTCGATTTGAATGACTAGCCAGGAACACCAAGTTTCACTGTGGAATTGGGTTCCCCTACTCCGGCGCCTCCTTTGCGACGCTCTCTGGAGAAAAACCACACCCGCTGCACGCGCTCAATCGCTACTTCCGCTCTCCAGTCTCTCCAAGCAAGATGGCGGAGGAGCCGCAGTGTATGTTGCAGCTTCCTCCCTCAAGTGCTGCTGGAGGGGAAGGACTTACGGAGGTCTCCCCAGAAACAATCACCCCGGAGCCCCCGTCTTCCGCTGCAGTTTCCCCGGGAACAGAGGAACCTGCTGGCGACACCAAGAAAAAAAGTAACTGAATTTATTTCCGGGCAGAGGCGGGAGGTTCAGATGGCATGCGACTGGGGGTGGCGACCAGTAAAGAAGCAAAATTTAGAGGAGCTCCCGTCCTAGACCTGCATTTTGACCAGACATCAGAAGAAGTGTACTTTTTGATTTTTAAGGCTTTTGAGTTGAGTGTCAAAATACTATCTCTGTCTGTCGGTGTAGGTCCTGATACTTGGCTGCCACACCCCTTTTTATATTGTATTCTTTGAGTTGGCCAGACTGCGAGCTCTTTGAAGGAGGGAGGGAGCTGAGTGGGGGTTCTCGGTAATTCCAGGTACTTAACACAAGAGCTATTTATTTTAATAATGTGTTACGGTGGTAGGGATGATCACTGGCAAAGCCTGGATTAGAATTCACGCCTTCTGACTTACTCGCTTTTTTGGTTTTTTTCCCCCTCCCAGATGGTTGTGAATTCGCTCCTTAAACCAAAAACCAAATTCTTAACCCAAAATGAAGACTGCTAAGGGAAAGCTAAAGGCATAGATGTTACCTTTTGAGAAACACATTTGGGAAGCTTTTGAGTTACTTCATTGCTTGAACCAGCTATCCTCAGCCCTTTATTGTTTGAGATTTTTCCTTTGTAAAAGAGATTGCCAAGGTTACGTGTTCTGAAGCACTCTGTAGAGTTACAGTTGCCTATGAGAAAAGCAGCATATAAGCATCCTCGATTCAGAGAGGCTGATTTTGTCCTTAAACTAAGTTTTCCGCGTTCAGTCTTAAGATGACAATGGTCTCTGGCTGGGCGCGGTGGCTCAGGCCTGTAATCCCAGCACTTTGGGAGGCCGAGGCGGGTGGATCACCTGAGGTCAAGAGTTCGAGACCAGCCTGGCCAACATGGTGAGACTCTGTCTCTACTAAAAATATAAAAATTAGCTGGGCGTGGTGGCGCGCGCCTGTAATCCCAGCTACTCGGGAGGCTGAAGCAGGAGAGTCGCTTGAGCCGGCGCAGCGGAAGTGGCAGTGAGCGGAGGTGGCGCCATTGCACTCCAGCCTAGACAACGAGCGAACTCCACCCCCCCCCAAAAAAAGACATTGGTCTCATTGCCTTTTCTTCAACTTCTGCTACTGTGCATTCTCTCCCAAGACTGCCCCCCTCCCCCTTTAAGTCAGACTCCCATTTCCACGTGATGCACTGTGATTATTTCCATGGATAGCCGCTAAAAAAGAATTCCGCAGGTTTTACAGTTTTTTGTTCCATTTTTTCTTCCAATATACATAGGCAAGAGCGGACTTCCCGAGATTCGTTTTAAGGTCTAACAGTCTTAGTCAAAAGCTTATTACTTCACCCTGATGATAGCTGTGTAAAACAGAAGCAAAAAAAAAAACAGTGGCTTACAATCTAAATATTGCCCGAGGGCATATTTTCTTGGTCTGAACAGTATTTTTTGCAAATTGAACTGTCATTTAAGGATCAGATTTTTATTTTCTGGCTCTTGTTAGCATTTGAGTTTGCCTCTCCAATATAAAACTTTCTATTCCTAACCTATTTCTAATTATTCCTACCTTGAGGTTGTCATCATTTGTTGAGGATAATCTGATGAAAGCAGCTTAACTGTTTTGTATCCTCAGCCTTTGTTTTAATCTACAGAAGAAAGATTGTTGAAACAGACCAAGGTTTTGGCACTGGCGGTATGTTAGGTTACCTGGGGAGTAAGTGTTTTCCTAGTTGATTCTAATGTCTATCCGGGGTTCAAAACTACAGGCAAATCACCTTTAAAATTAAAAAGAGAGGGCAACTGTAATTAAATTATTTTCCGTCTCTAGTTTCTCACTGTCTAACACTTCTTCCTTAGGTAGCATAACTCATGATATTTTCTGCTTCACTTTCTGGAAATGTTTAATTGCGTTAATCGATTTACTGATAGCCCCAGGGGATTGAGGGAGCAGTGAAGAGAGGTATGAAAGATAGGATAACTAAAATCCCATGTAATCTCCAAATACATTCCTATTCCCGAGATAACTGGGCCTAGGATAATTAGTTCTTTAGTAGGAAGATAAAATGTGCATGCATCATGTGTTCTAGATGCCTTCATTCCAGGGGTAAACTTGAATAAATTGACTTCTGATCTTTCGGCCCCAGCATTTAATACCAAAAGAATGGAGCAAGAAGGGTGTAGTAGAATAGAGTTAACTTTAGGGGGCAGCAATCCACTATTTTGCTTTCAATTGTGTCTTGCTTTTTGACTGCAGATGTGTTTTGTTTTTTTTTTTTTTTTTTGAGAGGATGTCTCAGTGTGTTACCCAGGCTGGAGTGCAGTGGCGCATCTCGGCTCACTGCAACCTCCGCATCCCGGGTTCAAGCGATTCCCCTGTCTCAGCTTCCCAAGTAGCTGCGATTACAGGCAGGCACCACCACCCCTGGCTAATTTTTTGTATTTTTAGTAGGGACGGGGTTTCACCATGTTGGCCAGGCTAGTCTTGAACAAGAGGTTGGAAGGGGACTGGGCCCTCTTGAACTCCTGACCTCAAGTGATCCTCCTTCCTTGACCTCCCAAAGTGCTGAGATTACTGGCGTGAGCCACCGCACCTGGCCAGATGTTTGTTTGTTTGTTGTTTTTTAGCAAATAACTTTTTTCAAGAGACAGATTCGTAGGGTTTGGGTTTGCATATCTGTGTTTTGGATCATTGAAACCTTAAGCTTTTCTCTTTCTGCAACTTCTTTTGGCCTTTGGTTTTCTATTATTGTTAATAACTTACTGCTTTCCTTTATTGAAAAGTTTATTACAGAAAATTTGGTAGTTACAAAAAGCATAAGTAAAACCAAGTAACCATTGCCTACAATGTCACTAATGAGAAATAACGTTTTGGTGCATATTATTCCATATTTATGTGAGTGTGTTTTGATGGTTTTAATGCATTTGAGATATTATACATGCTGTTGGAGAGATTAAATATCCACATATATACCCAGCAAATGGCAGAGCCAGGATTTGAACCTCAGGCAGTTTAAAGTGTATGCTGTTTACTACATTCCAGTTAATCAGTCACCTCCAAATACCCTTTGGATATTTAGGTTTACCAGTGTGTCATATAAAAATAAATGCTTAAATGGAGGTGAAATCGTTTTAAGTGAATTTTTACACATCTCATATTTTCTTAGGCTAGATTCCTAGAAGTACTGTTGAATCAAAGTATACCTTTATTGGGATCTGTATTACCATATTGCATTCCACAAAGAGTGTACCATTTTACATTCTCAAAAGTGGTATCATCTACACTGGTAATTATTCTAATTTTAAGTAGTTTGGTGGGTGAAAAGGGACATGACATTATTTTACTTTGCTTTTTGTGAACTTAAATATTGTTTTTGTATTGATCATTTGTATTTCTTCTCTTCGGAATTGCCTGTTAAGATAAAATGCATTTTAAAAATTAGTCCTGTTGGGAGAACTTCGTAGGATCAAGAAAAAAATTATGGAAAAGAATCTAACATTTTTATATCTCTCACATATCTTCAGTATCATAAATACATAAGACGGATGTAGATTAAATATTTCTGATTTCTAAGTCTTTTATATTCCATTCTCTTTAGATGTTTCCATGTAATTGTCAGTAAATTTTATTGTTTTACAGTTGACATTTTGCTAAAGGCTGTGGGAGATACTCCTATTATGAAAACAAAGAAGTGGGCAGTAGAGCGAACCCGAACCATCCAAGGACTCATTGACTTCATCAAAAAGTTTCTTAAACTTGTGGCCTCAGAACAGTTGGTATGAAACCAATGGTGACGTTTTCCTACAAAAATTTGCAGTAGTTCCTAGGCAACAATGAATTAACTGTTGTTTATAGAAATGCATATGGAGCCACATATGTTGCTTTTGTTATGCCCTTTTATCCCTTTATTTTTATTTATTCATTTTCTTTGAGACAGTCTCGCTCTGTTGCCCAGGCTGGAGTGCGGTGACTCACTGCAACCTTCTCCTGGTTCAAGCGATTCTCCTGCCTCAGCCACCCGAGTACAGGATTACAGGAGTGCACCACCATGCCTGGCTAATTTTTGTGTTTTTAGTAGAGACGGGGCCACCTCAGAAGTGCTAGAATTACATGAGTGTGCCACTGTGCCCTGCCTTATCTCTTGTTAGTGGAGTTTATGTAGTTTATCAAAGGATTCTCTGGGGAATTCTGAAATGAAATGTTTAGATTTACAATGTGAACCAGTTTATTTATGTATTTATTGCCTCCTGTATTGTTTTCCTCAGAAAGTCACTGAAATCTATCGTAGAGCATTACAGTATCTGTACATTACTACAAAAGTTTTGGATTTTTTTCAATTTGTTTTGATAGCAGTTACTTTTTTCCTGTTTTTCTCGAGGTAAGCAATGTATCTTTGCCATATATTGTGAAAGAACTAAGAAATATTTCATGTTACAGTACACATTAAGCACTTCACAGGGGCAGTTGTAGTAAAGGTTAATTCTTTAAATGCCACTGCATTTTAACTTGGCATTTGACTACAGAAATTTAAATGTCTACATGTATTTGGCATATTGTTTTTTATATATACAATTTATATATTTATCAGACACCTTTATCTGCAAATAGATCACAATCTTGGATAGTATTAACTCAGATAGCATGAGTGACTAGGTAGTTGAAGAATCGCTATGCATTTTTTAAATAAAATCAGGAATTTTGTGTGGGGCGCTGGGGAAATACTTGCTTCTGAACACAGGCGTGTGCATGGGGAAAGCAAGTGAACTATCATTGAAGCAGCACATGTTGGAATTTCTCTTTGTCAGGGAGGAGCAAAAAACTGACTCTGACCTAAGAGTTTGGCTGCAAGTGCTCTCACAAAGGTGAAGCTAAATGGAAAAGTCAGGGGAATGAGGACATACATTTGAGAGAAATGAGCAGAGGCTATGTATTTACTAAAGACGCAACATGAAGAGTTGGTAAAAATAAATGTACTGACTAATGCATCAGTTTGAAATACATGGGGATTTAAAAAAGATGAAATGATACTGTGTTCTCTGTTAAGAGTCTTGAAATTTTGTATTGCCTATATTCGTTCAGTAACCTGAAAGGACTGGATTGATACCAATACATAGTAGGTTGAACCACATAAAATTGCCATCATTCAACCATTCTACCCTATGTAAACAATTTCATAAAGGTTAAATTAAAGCCTCTGTAGTGAATATGATTATCCTTTCCCATTTAAGCAATAGGAAACATAAAAACTTATTTTGTCATTTTCCTAGATTAAACTAAAACTGATATCTTCTGAGTTTTATCTAGCAAAATGGATGTTAAAGGAAAAAAAGTAATGCTAGGCATTCTGGGAAGATAGTGGTATCAGAAGGCATGCGTGAATCTCTCTGAATTCTCACAAAACTTAGTCAACTAGATAGCAAAACCAAAAACCCATGATTAGTATTTGTAACAAAACTAGGTGATAAGATATCCTCATGAGCCCCAAAACACATGTTGGTGGGGGCAAACCACCAGCAACCACAGGACCTGCATGGTGTCAGCATCTGTGCTAAAAAGAAGCAGTAAGAAACAGGCTTGGCATCTGACAGCACTGAGACAAGAAGAACCTCAAAAGCGCTAATAGATCCTGACTGAGAAGCAAAGTGAGCCAATTTGAGAATAGAAGCTGACTGAGAGGAGTTTTGCCCTCTCCTGTAGCACATGATAACAATGTATTTGCACTAAGGAGGACTTGAAGGGCTCAAGCAATCTCAAATAGACCCAGGAGGGCTCCAGGACCCCATACTGAGGAGAAATTTTGGGAAGTGAAAGGAAAATTGAAAAGGGTAGGGACGTGAGAAAGGAAGGAAAGAGAAAGACCAGATCAAAATGGAGGGGAACAGAACTTAGAAAGCTCAAAGCAGGCCTCCATCGTTTTGAACAGTATACAAAAAACGGGGAGCTCTGTGAAGTTAGAAAACTACCCTAATTCACCTCATTCTAAAAATTGAGGAAAACTAATTTCACATAAAAACAATAACAAGGTCAAATTCCGTGTTACAAGAAAAAAGAGATGCGGAAAAGAACAACATCCCTAGAGACGATGAAATCAAGCCAGAAAAATATGCCTATAAGACAAGTCGAAAACTGGAACCTTGTGTTTCAAAACGAGCTAAAAACAAGAAGATGGTATAAGACATGAAAGAAAAACAATCATCAGCATTAGTAAAACTAAGAAATGAAGTGACAGAGCTCAGGAAAAGAATTAGAAATAAAAGGAAATTATTTCAGAAATGGAGACTAAAGTAGGAGGAACGTAAACAACGGATAATGGGTTAAGAAAAATAGATGAAAAAAATTTAAAAGTGAGTCAGCCTTTGGACAAGTCTGTGAAGAAAAAAAACAGAGCAAGGGAACAGAAAAAATACTGTAAAAATGTCATTTAAGAGATTTCAAAATACATACTGAAAAAACATCCCAAGTACCTGAGAGTATCAACCCAGAATAATGAACACCAGGATGCATTCTGTTAAAATTACTGGACTTGAAATCATTTGGAAATGTAGGGGTTAGGAAAGAAGGCATGACTTAGAAAATTAGGCTGTCATCAGACTTTGACAGCAAAGATACTTAAGGAGAAAGTGAAATAAGGCTTTCATATCCTGCATAACTGACCTAATCGGGGCACAAACTATTAGCAGAAAATGCTATTCCAATGAATCCATGAGGAATCTACTAGACAGAGAGCTTTATAACCAGAATAACTAGAGACATCAATTTAAAGACTGCTGATTTAAAGGTAAAAAGAAAAGCTGATTTAAAGGCAAAGTAATTAATAAAACTAATTTTGTCTGCCCAAGTTCTTGTAGTTTGGAAATAATATTTCCATGGAATTTTACTTTCACAAACCTGGAGTAACTACATCTACTTTAAAGGAACAAATTATAAGCCACTTAGCGTTTCTACAGTGGAATTGATGATGTTAACCTGTTACTTATATAGCGCTTTATCTCTTTTAAATGAACTGAATTGCTTTTTAAAATTTCCAATTAACACCTGTTAAAAAAATCACATTGAATTCCTTCGGTTGGTTCTCCGCTTCATCTAGTCTGCTGTTTTCTGTGAACACAACACCATCTTACTCTTTGTCTCCTTTGCCTACGAAGTCCTAATTACTACTTTCTTCACCTGGTTAAATCCTGCTTATTTCCCACAAAGCCGTCCCTGACCCTTTTGCTAGGCTAGACTAGTGTACATTTCTGTGTGCTACATACTTCATTAGATGTACTTTTCTCACCCATATTTATTCATGTGTGTCTGCCTGTCCTATAGATAGATTATAAGCTCATTGAGGGAAGAGGTCACATTAATCTTCATAGTTCCATGTACAGTTCTCAGCACATCATTGACACTGATTAACTAAGCTGTTGTTGAGAGCCCTTCCCCTCATTTATAACGTACAAGAGTAAAATCTGGATTTGCTCATAAATTGTCAGGCACTGAACACAAATTTTATTTATATTACAAAAAATTCACATTAAAATGCACATTGTTTTCTGTTACAGTTCTGAAATTTTTGTGCCAGAACTCTACTCAGCCGTAACCACGAATTGATATTTCAGCATGAACTATTTAAAGATAATTTAACAATAACAACTCTTGAGTACATACACCAGGCACTGATAGTTAGTGCATTATCTCATTTTGTTTTTCCCAACAGACCCAAGAGGTATAGTTACTATTATTTTCCATATCTTACAAATAAAGAGGATGAGAGATTATTTGTATTTAAAGCCAGGATGCAAACCCAGATGTGTCTTATTAGAGCCTGTACACTTAATCACCACACTACATTGGCTAGGAGAGATGCGAGCAATATTGATTGTTCATGGTTGGTGATCAAAATAGTGTCTGTCAACCAACTATTCTGATACTTTTTTTTTTAATACTAAGTTTAATCCAGGACATTTTAGTCCCAAATTTGCATATTAAAGGAAAGCTAAATTTGTTACCTGCATATAATGTTTTGTTTTCCAAAAAGAAAATTATTAGAAGGCACTTCGACACTGTGACTTTTTTTAAGTACTAGAAATATTTTAGTAAAAACAGACTAAACTGAAACATTGAGCAGCGAATCCTTGAAAGAGCGAGGTTATAAGGTTTTAATTTTGTTACTTTTTTCCTGGTTCATTTGCCTGTAAGTGACTTTATAAAAACCTAAGTATATATGTCATACATTTACCCAAGGAAAGTGCACAAACTACCTTGAATATTAGACATACTGATTTTTGACTCTGTGTGTGTAATTTTCTTAGGGGAAATTCTTTATGGGTAAGTGGGGATATTTTTATGATAATGTAATTTCTTGAATAGCCAGCCCTTCAAAAGCTATTTGTAAAAAATATTTAAAAGTTTCTTAGTTATAAAAAGTTAGGAACCACTGTTCTAGGAACTGGAATTGTGTTATTTTTATTCCTCTGGAGGTAAAATGAGATCTTCATAAAGATCTCTTTAAATGGACTAGAAAAGTTAGGAGTTCAGAGAAGCTTTCTTCAGTTGTGAAAACAAGACGAAATAGCTAGCTGATTGGAATGCAGAAAAATGCAGATTAATCAGGATACCCTTAAACATGTCTGTTTTTCTCTCCTTTCTTGTAGTTTATTTATGTGAATCAGTCCTTTGCTCCTTCCCCAGACCAAGAAGTTGGAACTCTGTATGAGGTATAAAAAAAAAAAAATTTATTGCTTTTTTTTCTTAATGGAGTACGCACATCTGTATAATATGTATATTGTGTAGTATTGTTAATTCACATTTTTATTTCAAGAGATGGCATGCTTTTTTTTTTTTTTTTTTTTTTTTTTTTTTTGTGAGACCGAGTGTCGCTCTGTCGCCCAAGCTGGAGTGCAGTGGCATGATCTCGGCTCACTGCAACCTCCGCCTCCTGGGTTCAGGCGATTCTCCTGTCTTGCCCTCCCAAGTAGCTGGGACTACAGGTGTGTGCCACCACACCTGGCTGATTTGTTTTTTTTTTATTTTTAGTAGAGACAGGGTTTCACCATGTTTGCCAGGGTGGTCTCGAACTACTGACCTTGTGAGATCCACTCACCTTGGCCTCCCAAAGTGCTGGGATTACAGGCGTGAGCCACCGCGCCCATCCATCATGCCATTCTTAATTGTCTGGGATAGAAGAAAAGATGACTTTCTTGTTCTGTTATCTAACATCTTGATCATAGTAAGATCTTAATAAATTATACAGTGATTGAAGAACCAAGGAATAAATTATATTTCAAAGTCATCGTTGTAATTCTTAGAAAGTAAGGCTTTTTCTTTATGGTTGATTTCTTCTGCATTGTTCTTATAATCTGTTATCCAAATCTGCCTACAAGAAATTGAAAAAACAGCGTAAGAATGACTTTGTTCAACATCTTACAGTGTCATTGCAAGAGTCATTAGAGTACACCTAGTAGCACCACTACTAGAAAACAGCTGAAATTACATACATTGTGGTTGGAGATGTAGAGAAAGGACAAGATTAAAATACATAAGCTCGGCCGGGCGCGGTGGCTCAAGCCTGTAATCCCAGCACTTTGGGAGGCCAAGATGGGCGGATCACGAGGTCAGGAGATCGAGACCATCCTGGCTAACATGGTGAAACCCCGTCTCTACTAAAAAATACAAAAAACTAGCTGGGCGAGGTGGCGGGCGCCTGTAGTCCCAGCTACTCGGGAGGCTGAGGCTGGAGAATGGCGTAAACCCGGGAGGCAGAGCTTGCAGTGAGCTGAGATCTGGCCACTGCACTCCAGCCCGGGCGACAGAGTGAGACTCCGTCTCAAAAAATAAAAATAAAAATAAAAAAATAAAATACATAAGCTCATTCATGCCTAAGATGTTTAAAGGACAGATTTTATTAAACACTTCGGATTATTAATATGTGTCTGATAGAAACAGGCATCCTTTGAAAGAGACAGCCTGTAACATAGGTAACTTAATATACATGTGTGGATATTTATGATACATGTGGCATTTATTTTCTTAGTTTCATCTAAGAATAATAAAGATTGAGTTTGATTTATTGCCTTTTTTTTGTAGTGTTTTGGCAGTGATGGTAAACTGGTTTTACATTACTGCAAGTCTCAGGCATGGGGATGAACCACAAAGAAAACCAACTTGCTACATAAGATGGATTTTCACAGAAGAGACAGCTCTGAAAAGTTTTGCTGCTTGTGGCAAGAGACTTAACAGATGTGATCTATTCAGTATGTGTTTATGTTTATGCATAAGAAAACATCCATAGCATGAATGGACTCAAAAAAATGTGATTTGTATTAATACACCAATCATCATAAAAGATGGTCATTATAGTACACCCATTGCTCCTACTTGTTACTATTATTGCTGCAGATCTGCCTCCAAGGTTGAAAAGGAGACTAAGACTGTATAAGCATCTTCATTGCCAGTTCTCAAAATGACTGAAATTGTTTTCATGATAAAAGTTAATATACTAAAAGGTTCCTTTTTTTTTAATGTTTACATTTATGCCTCTGTTTACCTTCTTAAATATAGTCACATTGACCTGCTGGCTGAATACCTCAAAGAGTCCAGTAGAGGGCAGCTCACCAGGCAGAAAAGATTAGGCACTTTGGTTTCACATCTTTGCTGAGGAGTAACAAGGGAAACGGCAGTTTTTGCTAATTTTTAGCTAATATCTAGCCAGGAGAGCAAGCACGTTGGACAGACTGAAAGACTGTAATTTTAGACAATACACATGGTTATATTATAATACAAATTCTGGACAAATAAGTCATATACCTGTTTTCAGTACTATCATTTAAGGATTCTTGAGTCCCAATCACCTAACTGTGGTGTTATTCTGTCATTTATAGAAAGCATTCCAGATCAGCCATGGTGGCTTACACCTGTAATCCCAGCACTTTGGAAGTTCGAGGTGTGGGGATTGTGTGAGGCCACAAGTTTGAGACCAGCCTGGATAACAAGGCCATTTCCCCAACTCTACAAAAAAATAGAAATTAAAAAAAAAAAATTATTAAGCTGCAGAGGCAAGAGGATCCCCTGAGCCTGGGAGTTCAAGGGTATAGTGAGTCATGATTGTACCATGGCATTCCTGCTGGGCAACAGAGTGAGACCCCATCTCAAAAAAAAAAAAAAAAAAAAAAAAAAGGCATTCTAGTAAATCAAATGGAATGTGAATGGAATTTCAAAACAGGATCTAAGATGGTATGTAGTAGAATTCCAAGTAATATCATTTTAAAGTTAGATAAGTTGAGTATGGAAAAGATGTGCTCTCTAGTTTTGTCCGCTTCAGTTTACTGAAGGAATATATTTAATTATATTCATATATTTGACAAATAAAAATATGTTGAATTTTTTTATTATGTTTGCCACTGAGGTTTCAGATGATAGACCTCAAAAATTGAAAATACTGGTTGAATTTGTAGCATCCATTTAATTATCCTTTTTGACCTAAATAACTTAATAGTTTATTAAATCTAAGGTTAGCTAAATATGCAGCTAACCTTATTTGTTTTCTTTCCTAACAACTCTGAAGAATATATAGGACTTTGCACTTTTTTATTTTTTTCTAAGAGAAGGAGTTTTGCTCTTGTCGCCCAGGCTGGACTGTAATGGCGCAATCTCGGCTCATTGCAACCTCTGCCTCCCGGGTTCAAGTGATTCTCCTGCCTCAGCCTCCTCAGTAGCTGGGATTACAGGCGCCTGCCACCATGCCTGCCTAATTTTTTGTTATTTTTAGTGGAGACGGGTTTTCACCATTTTGGCCAGGCTGGTCTCGAATTCCTGACTGACCTCAGGTGATCCACCCACGTTGGCCTCCCAAAGTGCTGGGATTATAGGCGTGAGCCACCCTGCCGGGTCTGGACTTTGTACTTTTTCAAATCATATTTAATTATTTCTTGATCTTTACTCAAAGAATCATTCTGTGCTAAATTTGCAACATGGAGCAATAATTAAGCCTGGATCTGATAAGTTATTGGGTGACTAGAACCTAAAACACAATTTATTTTTAATTTAGACTCTCAAGTCTTATTAAACTTGGGGGGAAAATTGAACATTCAGGTGATATTTTAAGTTTTCTTTGTGACTAAATAGATGTCAATAATGTCATGCTTTATTTTACTGTACATAGATGACCCATGGCACACAAAGCATATGCATAATATTACAATTTTGTACTTACACCTTTAAAAGTATGCCAGACTTCATAATGAATTCACCATATTTAATGAATAAGGCAAATTAATGTTTTATCTGAAATCAAAATGAGATTGGATAATTCCTGGAATCTGATTTCTATAAGTTTCAATCCTAAAGGGACCTTAAATATCTACTAGAAGTACAGTGTATTCCTCAGATTATATGACATTAGTCAACCAATTTAGTTGTAACACAAACTGGGAAAGTCTTAGGTGTTGAAGGAGTGTGAAAATAAAAATCTCATGCAGTTTCTACTTCATTTTCCAAGGATTATAATGTGCTGAGTAAACTCTTGGCACAAAGGAGGAAGCCAGCTACAGACCACATAATGAAAACTATTCAGAAAACAGTTCAGCAAATATTAGTATTTGAATACAGTTCAAGTCGTATTTATATAAATACTGTTTCCCTACATTATTTAACCCAAACTGGATTATTCACTGTTCTTTCAAGATGCCTTGTGTTTTCTGTTTTCTACTTCTGCTCGTGCAGTTTACTTAACACTTTCACCCTTTAAAATCCTAACTCTTCTTCAAGGCCTGATTCGGATTTTAACTTTTTAAAGGCTATCTGAATCATTCAAGGAAAAGATACCCTTTCATAAAAACACTTACAGCAAACTACCACTATTACAGCACTTACTGCATACTGCCTCAGAGCCGTGTGCCCAGTTATTCTGGTTTTTATCTGGTACCCACACACACATAATACTACATTTCCTTATACATAAATAATTAGTAATGTAACACATTGAGTGAATGAAATTGTGAGTTGCAAAGTATGACAGCTAAAAACAGGAAATTTTGTATAAAATTTTTGTACAGCAGAAGGTAATGGAAAATATTTGCAGCATATGACAGTGCTTTTAGTGTCTTAAATATGTGAAGAATTCATTTCAATTGGTAAAAAAAAAAAGACCAACTGAAAATAGGTTAAACATACCAAATTTCGATTCAGAAAAAAAAAAATGGCCAATAAAACATGAAACACCTTGAACCCTATTGGCTACAAAAAATACAAATAAAACAATGCTGATAAACATCAATAAAATAACGTACATCTTGGTATTAGCAGAGTTGTGGGGAAATTCTGTCATATTTTGTTGAACAGAATATGAGTTGGTATATCACTTTTAGGGGGCAATTTGGCAATATCAAAAACCTTGAAACGTAAGTATAAACTTCAGTTTGTTCATACAACCTTTCATTCACACACTGAATGCCTACTATGTCCTAAATATTGGAATAACACTAATAAAGCTCATAAGAGACTATAAAGTCCCTGTTCTTGAGTCACTTTCATGTTGACTAAAGGGCGTAGGACAGATTTTTTAGATTGGAATTTAAGTCTCAAATTTTTTAAAACTGAATTTTTAGAAATAATGGAAAGTAAGAAATATTAGTTTACCCATGTTTCTGTATTTAATATTAATGAAAGATAAAACATGTATGTATGTGAGTAAAATCTTTAGAGGAATCTTTATAAATCAACTCCCATAGTTCCTTCTGTCATCGTAGCTGATATACACGAATCTAGGTTGATTACTTCTAGTGATAGACACAAAGGATGTCCTGTCCATTTTGAGATGGCTATTTGTTTCATAACTGTCTTTCTTACAACATGCCAAAATCTGCCTCCTTGCTTCCTTCAAGTATTTGTTCCCAGTTCTTTTATCTACATCTACAAAACATACTTTTCCCCTTTTCCTGCCCCACTTTTCCCAAGTCTTGTCTCAAGAATGATAAATCTGTCCCTCTAGTTGCTTAGAATTTTGACTGTCTTCAAACCCAGTTTCAATCCATCAGCAAATCCTGACAGCTTTACTACCCAAAACAATCTACAGATTCAGTGCAATTGCTATCAAAATACCAATGATATTCTTCACTGAAATAGGAAAAAAAAAAGTCTAAAATTTGTATGGAACCACAAAAGACCCAGAACAGCCAAAGCCATCCTGAGCAAAAATAGCAAAGCCGGAGGCATTGCATTACTGGGCCTCAAATTATATACTGCAAAGCTATAGTAATCAAAACAGCACGATAGAAGCATAAAAGCAAGACACAGACCAATGGAACAGAACAGAGAACCCAGAAGTAAATCCATGTATTTACTTGCAGTCAACTCTTTTGACACACTAAGAACATACATTGGGGAAAGGACAGTCCCTGCTATAATAAATAAATGGTGCAGGCAAAACTGAGTATGTGAATGCAGAAGAATGAAATTAGACCCCATTCTCTCACCATATACAAAAATCAGAATAAAGACTTAAATGTAAGATCTGAAATTATGAAGAGAAAATTGGGGGAACCAAAAGTTTGGGCTGGTCAAAGATTTCTTGTAAGACCTCAGAAACACAACCTATGTGAAAATGAGCAAATGAGATCACATCAAGCTAAAAAGCTGCACAGCAGAGGAAACAAAGTGAAGATATATACTACAGAATGGGCAAAAACATTTGCCAACTACTCATCTGACAAGGAATTAAAAACGAGAATATATAAAGAACTTAATAGCCAAAAAAAATACAATTAAAAATAGGCAAAAGATCTGAATAGATGTTTCTTAAAAGAAGATACCAAAGTGGGCAATGGGTATATGAAAAAATGCTCAACATCACTAATCACCAGGGAAATGGAAATCAAAACTAAATAACAGAGCACACCCCAGTTTAAATGTCTTTTATCCAAAAGACAGGCAATAATGGATGCTGGTGAGGATGTGGAGAAAGGAGAATACTTGTACACTGTTGATGGGAATGTAAATTACTAAAACCACTAAGGAGAACAGTATGAAGTTTCCTCCAAAAACGAATAGAACTACTTTGTAATCCAGCATTCTCACTGCTGGTTGTAAACCCAAAGGTAAGGAGATCAGTATATTGAGATACCTGATTGCAGCAGTACTCACAATAGCCAGGATATATAATCAACCTCAGAGTACATGCATGGATGAATGGATAAAGAAAGTGTACATGATGGCATATTCAGCCTTAAAAAAGAATGTAATCCTGTTATTTGCAACATGGAACTGGAGGATATTATGATGTTAAGTGAAACAAGGCAGGGACAGAAAGACAAATAGCACATATTCTCATGTGTGGGAGCATAAAAAAAAATGCTTTTAGGATTGACTGGCAAGATGGCCGAATAGGAACAGCTCCAGTCTGCAGCTCCCAGTGAGACCAATGCAGAAGTGGGTAATTTCTGCATTTCCAACTGAGGTATCCTGTTCATCTGATTGGGACTGGGTAGGCAATGGGTGCAGCCCACAGAGGGCGAGCAGAAGCAGGGTGGGGCATCGCCTCATGCAGGAAGTGCGAGGAGCAGGGGAGCCTCCCTTTCCCAGCCAAAGGAGGCTGTGAGGGACTGTGCTATCTGGCCCAGATACCACACTTCCCCTGGTTTCAGAAATCCACAGACCAAGAGATTCCCTCGTGTGCCCACACCACCAGGGCTCTGGGTTTCAACCACAAAACTGGGTGGCTGTTCAGGCGGACACCGAGCTAGCTGCAGGAGTTCTTTTCACACACTGATAGCCGAGTCGATCAGTGGAAGAAAGGATATCAGAGACTGAAGATCAACTTACTGAAATGAGGCATGAAGGAAAGATTAGAGAAAAAAGATTGAAAAGGAACAAAGCCTCCGAGAAATATAGGACTATGTGAAAAGACCAAACCTATGATTGACTGGTGTCCCTGAAAGTGATGGGGAGAATGTAACCAAGTTGGAAAACCCTCTCCAGGATATTATCCAGGAGAACTTCCCCGAACTAGCAAGACAGGCCAACATTCAAATTCAGGAAATACAGAGACCACCACAAACATACTCTTTGAGAAGAGCAACCCCAAGACAGATAATCGTCAGATTCTCCAAAGTTGAAATGAAGGAAAACTGTTAAGGGCAACAGAGAGAAAGGTTAGGTAACCTACAAAGGGAAGCCATCAGACTTAACAGCGGATCTCTGCAGAAACCCTGTAAGCCAGAAGAGAGTGGAAGTCAATATTAAACATTCTTAAAGAAAAGAATTTTCAACCCAGAATTTCATATCCAGCCAAACCTCCGTAAGTGAAGGAGAAATAAAATCCTTTACAGAGAAGCAAATGCTGAAGGACTTTTGTCACCACCAGGCCTGCCTTACAAGAGCTCCTGAAGGAAGCACAAAATATGGAAAGGAAAAACCAGTACCAGCCACTGCAAAAACATACCAAAATATAAACACCAATGACACTATGAAGAAATTGCATCAACTAATGTGCAAAATAACCAGTTAGCATCATGATGACAGCTGGTTAATACATAGGACTTTGCACTTTTTTATTCACACATAAGAATATTAACCTTAAATGTAAATGGGCTAAATGCCCCAATTAAAAGACACACCCTGGCAAATTGGATAAAGACCCATTGGTGTGCTGTATTCGGGAGACCCATCTTCCATGCGAAGACACACATAGGCTCAAAACAATGGGATGGAGGAATATTTACCAGGCAAATGGAAAACCAAAAAAAAGCAGGGATTGCAATCCTAGTCTCTGATAAAACAGACTTTAAACCAACAAAGTTCAAAAAAGACAGACGGGCATTATATCATGGTAAAGGGATCAATGCAACAAGAAGAGCTAACTATTCTAAATATATATGCACCCAATACAGATGCACCCAGATTCATAAAACAAGTTCTTGGAGACGTACAAAGTGACTTAGACTGTCACATAATAATAGTGGGAGACTTTAAACACACACTGTCAATATTAGATCAAGGAGACAGAAGATTACAAGGATATTCAGGACTTGAATTCAATGTGCAAAAATCTCAAGCATTCCTGTACACCAATAAAGACAAGCAGATAGCCAAATCATGAGTGAACTCCCATTCACAATTGCTACGAAGAAAATAAAATACCTGGCCGGGTGCAGTGGCTCATGCCTGTAATCCCAACACTTTAGGAGGCCAAGGTGGGCAGATCACGAGGTCAGGAGATAGAAACCATCCTGGCTAACATGGTGAAACCCCGTCTCTACTAAAAATACAAAAAAAGGCCGGGCGCGGGTGGCTTCAAGCCTGAATCCCAGCACTTTGGGAGGCCGAGCGGCGAATCACGAGGTCAGGAGATCGAGACCATCCTGGGCTAACACGGTGAAACCCCGTCTCTAAACTAAAAATACAAAAACTAGCTGGGCGAGTGGCGGGCGCCTGTAGTCCCAGCACTCCGGAGGCTTGAGGCAGGAGAATGCGTAAACCTGAGGCGGAGCTTGCAGTGAGCTGAGATCTGGCCACTGCACTCCAGTCGGCAGCAAGCGAGACTCGCCTCAAAAAAAAAAAAAAAAATAACAAAAAAAAAAAAAAATTAGCCAGGCGTGGTGGTGGGCACCTGTATTCCCAGCTACTCAGTAGGCTGAGGCAGGAGAATGGCGTGAACTTGGGAGGCAGAGCTTGCAGTGTGAGCCAAGATCACACCACTGCACACCAGCCTGGGCAACAGAATGAGGCTCCGTCTTAAAAAAATAAAAGAAAATACCTAGGAATACAACTTACAAGGGTCATGAAGGGCCTTCAAGGAGAACTACAAACCACTGCTCAAGGAGATAAGAGAGAACACAGACAAATTGAAAAAATTCCGTGCTCATGGATAGGAAGAATCAATATCATGAAAATGGCCATATTACCCAAAGTAATTTATAGATTCAGTGCTATTCCTATCAAGCTACTATTGACTTTCTTCACATGACTGGAAAAAAACTACTTTAAATTTCATATGGACCCAAAAAAAGAGCCTGTATAGCCAAGACAGTCCTAAGCAAAAAGAACAAAGCTGGAGGCATCACGCTACCTGTCTTCAAACTATACTACAAAGCTACAGTAACAAAAACAGTATGGTACTGATACCAAAACAGATATATACACCAATGGAACAGAACAGAGGCCTCAGAAATAACACCACACATCTACAACCATCTGATCTTTGACAAACCTGACAAAAGGAAGCAACGGGGAAAGCACTCCCTATTTAATAAATGGTAATGGTGCTGGGATACCTGGCTAGCCATGTTTAGAAAACAGAAACTGGACCCCTTCCTTATACCTTATACAAAAATTAACTCGAGGTGGATTAAAGACTAAAATGTAAAACCTAAAACTATAAAAACCCCCAAAAAACCTAGGCAATACCATTCAGGACATAAGCATGGGCAAAGACTTCATGACTAAAACACCAAAAGTAATTGCAACAAAATCCAAAATTGACAAATGAGATCTAATTAAATTAAAGAGCTTCTGCTCAGCAAAAGAAAGTCTCATCAGAGTGAACAGTCGACCTACAAAATGGGAGAAAATTTTTGCAATCCATCCATTTGACAAAGGTCCAATATCCAGAATCTACAAGGAACTTAAACAAATTTGCAAGAAAATCAACCCCATCAAAAGTTGGCAAAGGATATGAACAGACACTTCTCAAAAGAAGATATTTATGCAGCCAGGAAACATGAAAAAGAGCTCATCATGACTGGTCACTTGGAGAAATGCACATCAAAACCACAATGAGATAGCATCTCACACCAGTTAGAATGGCAAGCATTAAAAAAACCTGGAAACAACAGATGCTGATGAGGATGTGGAGAAATAGGAACACTTTTACACTGTTGGTAGGAGTGTAAATTAGTTCATTGTGGAAGACAGTGTGGTGATTCCTCAAGGATCTAGAACCAGAAATGCCATTTGACCCAGCAATCCAATTACTGAGTATATATCCAAAGGATGATAAATCATTCTATAAAGACACATGCACACGTATGTTTATTGCAGCATTGTTCACAATACCAAAGACTTGGAACCAACCCAAATTCCTATCAATGATAGACTGGATTAAAAAAATGTGGCACATATACACCATGGAATACTATGCAGCCATAAAAAAGAATAAGTTTATATCCTTTGCAGCGACATAGATGAAGCTGGAAACCATCATCCTCAGCAAACTAACACTGTAACGGAAAACCAAACACCATATGTTCTCATTCATAAGTGGGAGGTGAACAATGAGAATGCATGGACACGGGAACATCACACACTGGGGCCTGTGGGTAGGTGGTGGGGGGGTTGGGTAGGGGGCAAGGGGAGGGAGAGCATTAGGACAAACACCTAATGCATGTGGAGGTTAAAACCTAGATGATGAGTTGATAGGTGTAGCAAACCACTATGGCACCTATTTAACAAACCTGCATGTTCAGCACATGTATCACAGAACTTTAAAATAAAATTGCTTTTATGGAAATAGAGTGTAGATGATGGTTACCAGATGCTGGGAAGGGTAGTAAGAAAAGGGGGAAAATAAAGAGTTGCTTAATGAGTAAAAAATACAGTTAGAAGGAAAAAAGATCTAGTGTTGGGTAGCACAATTGAGTGACTCTAGTTAATAATGTGTATTTCAAAAAATAACTAGAAAAGTAGAGTTGGGGCCGGGCGCAGTGGCTCAAGCCTGTAGTTCCAGCACTTTGGGAGGCCGAGACAGGTGGATCATGAGGTCAGGAGATCGAGACCATCCTGGCTAACACGGTGAAACCCCGTCTCTACTAAAAAATACAAAAAACTAGCCGAGCGAGGTGGTGGACGCCTGTAGTCCCAGCTACTCGGGAGGCTGAGGCAGGAGAATGGTGTAAACCTGGGAGGCGGAGCTTGCAGTGAGCTGAGATCTGGCCATTGCACTCCAGCCTGGGCGACAGAGTGAGACTCCGTCTCAAAAAAAAAAAAAAGGAGAGTTGGAATGTTCATAACACAAAGGATGAGAAATGCTTGATGTGATGGATATTTCAGTTACTCTTACTTGATCACTACATATTGTATGCTTGTATCAAAATTTCACATGTACCCCATATATATGTACATTTATGTATCCATAAAAATTTAAAAGCCTGACTGCTTTACCTGCAAAACATGTCCAGGGTCCAGCCATTTCTCATCTGCTACCACTGTGGACAGACCCACCATCATTTTTTTTTTTTTTTTCGCTCAAATTGTAACAGCTAACTGGTTGGTTCCTCTATATCTACTATCTCCTCCCCTAGAATCCCCAGTGGCTTTCTATATTGGTGTAAAAGCTGAAGTCTTCACCTTGGCCTATGTGATACGCAGTCATCACTTCCCCATATTCTGCCACCCAAATGCTGTTACTCAAACACTAAACTTTCTCCAATCCCAGGGCTGTTGGACTTAGTGGTTCTTCCACCTGGAAACTTGCCCTAGACAAATGTCTTACTAATATTCAGTCCTTGCTCAAATACCACCTCAAGGAAATGTTCCCCTGAACTCCCTCTAAAACAGCAACTCGCCACTCTACATACCCAACTTCCCGTTTTATTTTTCTCCATTGTATATTTTATAAAGTGTTTGTATGTCCGTTTCTCCATGTATGCTGCATACAATATTTGTTGGTGTGCTCCTCCTATCAACCCAACCCCATTAAAATGTAAGCCCTCCGAGGGCAGTGGCTTAGTTTTGTTAGCAGTGTCTGGCATATAGTACATGCTTTTTAAAATATGTTGGATAGTTCCCTTCTCTGTATATCTACCACCATGTCAATGTCTGTCTGAAAATGTGACAGTCATTGATTGCCCTGGGCAATTCAGAGTACAGTAGAGCTACCTCTCTGGATCTAGGTATTCTACTTATGTTAACAGAGTCTATAATGTCAACTTTTTTAGATGACTATAGTTAGGTTACAATATGCAACTGTTGGGAAGAATTCAGATGTCCTTTGCAAAGAAACAACCTGCAAAAAGTCTTTTCTGGCTTTGAAATCACAACCCTAGGATCCTTAAAGAGGAATGAGGAACTAGATGAGTTACTCTAGCCAATATGTTTTTACTAACTTCATTTATGCATACACTTAAGAAATATTTCTATTTGTGCCTAACCTGCACAAAATACTGTGCACTAGGCACTGGTGGTGATATAAAAATAAAATGTAAGAGGAGCCTGTCTTAAAGGTTCTCACTGTCAAAGTGATCAACGTAAGTAATTGCAACACATGCTGAGACATGGTAAGTGCCATAAGAAAGATAGTGATTGTCCGTTGTTCAGGAGGAGGAGAGATGGCTCATTTGACAGGAAAGTAAAAGCTGGATCTTAAAATAAGATTGGGACATGTTGAAATGGCTGGCTAGGATTCAAGCAGAAGGAAAAGCTTAAGCAAAACAATGGATTTGGAAAGCACATTCAATTTGGCTGAAAGATATATTCATAAAGAAAAATAATAAAGGGCAAAATATCAAGAAAGGTAGTTTACAGCCAAAATATGAAAAAAAAATTAATGCCAGGCTAATAAGACCTATTGTATAGGAAAGTTAGAGTTATTGGAAGAATGTGACCAGGAAACAACATCATCAGTTCTGTGCTTTAGGCTAATTAATCAAGTGATTGTGAATAAAGGATACATATGGGAGAAAGCTGGAACCAAGGAATCCAGTTCAGAGGCCAGTGCCATAATCCAGCCAAAATCGAATAGAGGTTTGAGTAGTGGAATAGCAGTAAGAATGCAAAGTAGGGAAAATGATAAGAGATACAAAACTTGGCAATTGGTTGAATGGGCTCTGGATAATGATGCAAGGAAGGAGTAGGCAGCAATGGATGAGGTTTTTGAGCCTGGGTGCCTCATTGCAGAAATAGAACCTTTAGGAGTTTGGGAGAGCATTCTTGAGAGGAGTTTCACACATACTGCATCTGAGGTGGGAAGAGGTGCTGGAGATTGCAGTCTGCATGTAAAACTAAGGGAATGTGGGAGGCATCCACATACAGACGATCAATGAAATCCTGGGTGTGGGGGAAGGGAGGGAGTTGAGAGAAGAAACAATAAAAATGTGTCAATATCACTATATTAATAAAGTTCCTTGAGGTCTTTGAAGGTCAAGAGGAGGAGTCAGATGGACATAAAGATGGCAACAGTAGACACTGGGGACAACTAGAAGGAGGATGGGGGAGAGCAAGGGTTGAAACTTGGATACTATGCTCAGTACCTAGGTGACAATAACATTCATTACCAGAAACCTCAGCATCACACAATATACCCAGGTAACCTGCACATGTAACCCCTGAATCTAAAAAGTTGAAAAGAGGGTAGCTACGCACAGTAGCTCACGCCTATAATCTCAACACTTCAGGAGGCTGAGGCAGGAAGTCACTTAAGCCTAGTAGTTCAAGCCCAGCCTGTGCAACATAACAAGACCACATCTATAAAAAAATTAAAAATTAGCCAAGTGTGGTGGTGCACGCTTTTAGTCCCTGCCACTCAGGAGGTGGAGGCAGTAGGCTTGCTTGAGCTCAGGTGTTGAAAGCTGCAATGAGCCAATGGCTCCACTCAGGGTCCAGCCTCAGTGACAGAGCAAGACCTTTGTCCAAACAAACAGAGACAAGTCACAGACTGGGAGAAAATATATACCAATCACACATCTGACTTGTTTCTAGAATATATAATAAACTCTTAAATCTCAACAATAATATAATTTTTTAAATGGACAAAATACTTAGATATTTCATCAAAAATTATTTACAAATAATTAATCACATAACTATATGCTCAACATCATTAGTCATTATGAAAGACAGGACTAGCTCTATTTCCTAGGCCGACTAAGAATTCCTAAGCCTAGCTGGGAAAGGTGACTGCAATTACCTTTAAACACGGGGCTTGTAACTCAGCTTACACCCAACCAATCAGGTAGTAAAGAGGGCTCACTAAAATACAAATTAGGCTAAAGCAGGAGGTAAAGAAATAGTCAAATCATATATCGCCTGAGAGCACCAGGGAGGGACAATGATCAGGATATAAACCCAGACATTCAAGCAGGGAGTGGCAACCCTCTTTGGGCGCCCTTCCATTGTATGGGAGCTCTGTTTTCACTCGATTAAATCTTGTAACTGCACATTCTTCTGGTCTGTGTTTGTTATGGCTCAAGCTGAGCTTTCGCTTGCTGTCCACCACTGCTGTTTGCCACCATCACAGACCCACCACTGACTTCCACCCCTCCAGATCAGGCAGGGTGTCTGCTGCTTTTCTGATTCAGTGAGGCGCCCACTGCCAATCCCAATTGGACTAAAGGCTCGCCATTGTTCCTGCACTGCTAAGTGCCCCAGTTCCTCCTAATTAAGCTGAACACTAGTCGCTGGGTTCCATGGTTCTCTTCCGTGACCCACGGCTTCTAATAGAGCTATAATACTCACCGCATCGCCCAAGGTTTCATTCCTTGGAATCTGTGAGGCCAAGAACCCCAAGTCAGAGAACAAAAGGCTTGTTGCCATCTTGGGAACGGCCGGCCACCATCTTGGGAGCTCTAAGAACAAAGACCTGCCCGTAATAATTAAGAGATATAGAAAATGAACAACACAATGCAATATCAGCACACCCCTATTTGACCAAAATTGGTAAAACTGACAATACCTGGTGAGGATGCAGGGCAACTAGAACTCATACATTGCTGTTGAGAATGCGAAATGGCACAGACCCTTTGCAAATTAGTTTGTCAATTTCTTGCAAAGTTAAACATGCACTGACTAAATGGCCCAGCAATCTCACTCCTAGGTATTTACTCAGGTGAAATGAAAATTTGTATTCACCCAAAAAGACATTTGTTGAATAAATTAATGAATGAATAATAAATGAGTGGAGCTTTCATAATGTAAAATGACTAGATAATATCTAAAATTGCTGAAACAAACAAACAAAAAAGCCTATTTTTGGCAAAAGGAAGTAACTACCACAAGGAAGAGTTAGAAGAGTTAAGGGACTGACTCTTTACGTACAGGACAGATAGTCGGGAATGGTTGAAAGGACCTGCTGCTTTTCATTGACCTTCCAGTACTACTGATTTTTTTTAACTATGTGAATATATTACTTTCATAAAATTTAGAAAGAAAAGAGGAGTCAGAGAAAGAAAATGAAATTGTCAGAAAATTTAGAAGTTTTATCAACTGAAATGTAGAAAAGATAAATTGTGCTTATATATATATATTTTTTGTTCATTCCAAATATTTATGGATTACACTAGCTGAAATGAAGTAATTAAGAGACTCAGTAGAAAACATTGCCAAGAATAAAAAACAATTTGTGTAAACAATGAAAAGTTTACAGGTTACTCTGTCACAAAATACTTTGTTAATTCACTACCCGCAGCAACACACATTACCAAAGCTGGCTTCTGGAATGCTTTCTACCTATAGCCATTTTTGAACAATAGGTGATTGAGCTTTTAACAACACTGGTAGAATATAATGTAGCGAGTTTTACCAGAGATGTTTAAGACTACCTGGGACAAGTCAATTTCATTGTATACATGTATATACACGAGGGAGGGCGATCACAGTCTAGAAAAAAAACAGGTCTTCAGAAGTCTAGAACTTTAATAACCTTAAATCCAAATTATTCCCTGGGTCCATCTATAATGAGAAGAAAGAAATCTACACTTGCATTTCCTCGTCTTTAACATCTTTCTCATTTAAATGCTACTTTACTTGATTTGTGTTGTTCCCAACGTGTTAGGTGCTATGCATGATGTAGAAACGTGTTTCCTTATATGTGTGTACCAGCAGGCTCCTTCAAGCACATGCTTGAGAGATTCAAATCTAATTAGAGCCTCTGAAATAATTGCGTCAGAGCCCCATCCCCTCAGAAAAAGCCCCCTTTTACACCATCAAATGAAATACCAGATTCTTTGCACTGGAATTTTTTTTTTTTTTTGAAACGGAGTCTTGCTCTGTGCACTGGATTTTTTTTTTTAAAGAAAATATTTGATTTTAAAATCAAAGAGTTCTTGGTTTTCCATCATTTCACTACTTGTCTTACTAGAGACCCGAGTCTCCTTTGTCAAAATATATTTCACTACACATTTCAAAAAATATGTGTGTGTATACTTAAATATATTTTGACAGAATGTGTGTGTGTGTGTATACACACATATATATGTATGTCTTCGACTTATTTCCACCTAGCCTGGGGCATATTCTAGATAGTCTCAATTGACAAAACAGGCGCTGTCCGGCCTAGGAGTGGAATCCATCCTCAGTCTTCGCAGGCTCCTCGCAATTCTCCATTTGGAAGAAATGTCCCTCTCCTTCCCTTTTCTTTTCCTTCTTTACTCAGCGTCCGCCCCCGCAGCCATCTCCGCCGACCCTTTTTGTCCACGTCCCAGCGTCGCGAACCACAGCGGCGGAGGTGGAGCGGGGAGAGGCGTTAGGCCGGGCGGCTAAAACGCGCCGCAAAAGTGGGGGAGAGATTGCGCGGAGCCCGCGCGAGCCTGGGGACGCTGGAGGCAGCTGGGCTCTTGGGCAGGCGCGGAGTCCGGGGAAGCAGGGCATGCGCGCGTGGTGGGTGTCGGCAGAGTCTCGCCGCCTCCGCCCTCTTTCTTGGGTGGCTCTCCGCCTCCTCCACCCTCCAAGGGCCGTTGGTACATTCCTAGTGACTCCAAGCGCTTAAAAGGGGCCCGGGAGGGTGAACCCCCGAGATCGGAACCTGATTTCTGTGTGCGCCGCGTCTGCGACGAGCCCGGATCCGCTGCGCTGCCAGCGGCGTGGGGTGGGTCTCGCTGTCTTTGCGGCGACATCCCGACGTGCGGCGCCGGAGCGCTGGGTGCGTGCGCGTGTCTGCCTAGCGGTCTAGCGAGCGGTCGGGCTCCCTCGCCCCCGGCTCCTGGTTTGGCTCCGCTGCTCCACCGCAGCCCAGCAGCGAGGCGCGCACACAGCCGGCTCCGCACCAGATGGAGCAGACCGAGGTGCTGAAGCCCCGGACCCTGGCCGATCTGATCCGCGTCCTGCACCGGCTCTTCGCCGGCGATGAGGTCAATGTGGAGGAGGTGCAGGCCGTCATGGAAGCCTACGAGAGCGACCCCACCGAGTGGGCTATGTACGCCAAGTTCGACCAGTACAGGTGAGCGCGCTGCAGCCTCCATGCCGGGCGGCGCCACTCGCCTCGTCCGAGGAGGAACGGACGTGGGGGGCGCAGCCCAATGGCACTGGCTCGGGAAGCTCCGGCCGCGCTGCGCCCGCCGCTCGCCCCCTCGCTGGCGAGCCGCGGGGCGGGCACGACTCGCCTGGGGCTCCGCGGCCACAGCGCAGGCGGAAGGTGGATCCTACTGGCCCTGCTGGCCTCCGGCCGGGGGCTGCGGGCAGGCGCTGGGAAGGGCGGCCACCGCGCGTCTGCGAGACTTTCTGTTCCCTTCTCTCCCGCAAACCCCTCTGCTTCTAAACTAGCAGTCCTCCTGCCCCTGGCCTCGGGAGCGATGCCCACACTCCCAAGCCATCGTCAGCCCCCGGCGCGGAGATGCGGAGAGACCGCGCTCAGGTTCGGGCCCCTCTGGCGTCTTAAGGCACTGTCCGGCGGTACTAGCAGAGGGTGCTCCCGGGAGAGCGCGACATCAGCCGTCGGGAGAAGTGCGTGATGATAAAGAAGACAAGTCACCCACGTCAGTTCTCCATCACTGCGCCTTCTGTCGCCTGCAACCGGGCAGCTTACAGCAGGCATTTTTACTCATGTAAAATAGCGTCTTGTGGCCGTCACCTGCCACTACGCCATTTCTGCTGTTCCCTTTCCCAAACCAACTTCCCCGCCTGCGGGTTTATTCAAACCACTGCCAGGTTTCGCAAATTGAATACTCGACCGTCGTTTTTTTTCAGCCCCCAAACGATCTGATTTCTCTTATCCTTGGTTCTGAGTATCCGCAATGTAAATTAAAGACTCCTACTTCCCAGATGTATTTGAGTGAGGTGCCCTGGTAAGCTGACGTTTTTGCAGCCCCTGCTTGGCTTGGTGATTAAGTTGAATCTCTCTACCAATCCTCCGGGGCCAGAGGTAAAATTTAATCACCCCGAAGTGTGAGAGGTTCTACTTCTGAGCAGCCAGCGCATCAGTCTTTATGGTTTTTTTGGGTTTAAGGTTGGGAGAAAGGGGTAAGTGAAAGAAAATAAGGAAAGAAGTAAGTTTGTTTTCTTGGGAACAGGTTCTTTTAGTCACTGTTTAACAGGTAGGATGTTTGGTAAAGTTTTGTTGGCATGGGCGGTTTCAACTGTATTTTAGGATTTGAAATAGAAAAGTGAAGCCCACTAAGGATCCCATTTTCATATACAAGTGACTTGAGGAAATTCCTTTGGCTCCTGTCAGCTTAGTTCATGGTAGAGCGCTTCTGTAGCGGTAAAAGCTACCAGAGAGTCTAGCTTTTAAATTTTCTTGCATTTGCTCCAGGTAATTGAAGATTTGTTATCGGACAGATACTCTTCCAGTTACTTGACACATATGAAGAATGGTAGGCAATGAAGAGGTTGAAAAACTTGCACAAGGTCTTCTATCGAGTAGCAAGGTTAGCATTATTGTTCCAGAGCCTACACTCTAAACCACTATTAAACCAGGACAGGTTGTAACCGTTTTTAATCTTTAATCTTTAGAACAAGTGTATTTTCAAGGACCTTGAAGTAGTCTTGATTGACAAACTCTAAACCTTTTGAAGGGCAACCAGTCGGGTTGATTGGTCTTTTCACAGATATCTGAAGTACAGCTCATTAACATAATGGATGTAGTCCCGAGTGGGCAGTTGGGGGAAGACAGGAGATGGGAGAGAAGTCAATTCTACAGTATTTTTTGCATTAAATAAATGCCTAGCTCTGTGAAGGATTCTGTTCTCTGACTTCGGGAGGGCCAGTGCAGAAGAATCAAGACACAGTATGCTCCAGTGTGGGCCAGGCTGTGAATTCTTTGAAAGAAGCCTTAGAGAAGCAAGAAAGATTATCCTAAGACTTGTGAGTTCCTTCTGCAGGAACTCAGTTTACTGTGAATTGAAGGTTTTGTGCACAACTTCTTGTTAGGTCATAAAGAGCTACAAAGTAGAGAAAACTGAGGCTAAAAAGCACTTAATAGGATCGTGCTCTTCGGGCACCTGGGGGTGGGGAGGAATGGGACAGGAAGGGGCATGCTAGACAAGGGTTAACTGATGACCAAGGGAACAAAAACTCCACAAAAATGGAGTAAAGACCCCTTTTCTTTAACGTGACAGCCTAAATGAATGTCATAATTTTGAAACTTTGCTAACTAGATGCTGTCAACAGTACACCTTGGACCAATAGAAACGTTGATGTTGATTTTGCTTTTTTCCTGGTGCTACCGTTATGGTCGTGGTTTGCAGTTTGTTGGTGGTGGTGGTGGTGGTGGTGGTGGTGATGGTTGGTTGTGGTATGTGTGTCTGTGTGTATGTGTTTGCCAGTTACTGGTTTCTCCTAATTGTAAGAGGTTTAGAGTCTTCTATACTTCACTAATATAGTCTTCTTTGTTCTGGTACTCAGATCAACCCCCACAGAAGACTTTTCATTATAAGGGCTTTTGAATGTGGTTTGTGTCTAGGTTTTAGTGAAACTAAGAATTCTAGAACAGCTATTTAATGAAATCTTGTTTCTCAAGTCCTGATTTAGTTACAGGCAGAAAAAGAAAAAAGAAGAAAAAAAATACAATAGCAACATTCTTGCCTGAACCAGTAATGCACTTTGGGAATACTTTTCTCTGAGAAACTTACTCCAGCAGTTTGAGGCCGTCACATTGAGAAACATGCAATTTCAGTTTTTTTCCTGTTATTTTTCCCGTGCCATTAATTAAAACTGAGCAGCTACCTCTGTAAATGCAGCAGTTCAAAATTAACTGTGAAAGAGGATTTTTCATTTATGTTGGATTTCTAATTAGAAAACTGCATGCAACATTGCTTAGAGGGGGAAATGTTAACATTTGTGAATAAGTGGTACTTGGTGACACACTTACTTTTTCCAGTGCTTGTTTCAGCAACCAAATTAAAACTTCTGAATATACTGGGTTTTTTTTTAGGTATACCCGAAATCTTGTGGATCAAGGAAATGGAAAATTTAATCTGATGATTCTCTGTTGGGGTGAAGGACATGGCAGGTAAAATAACTATTCATTCACAGATATTTATTACCACATGTTTTCTAGCATATGAAAAGTATAGTACCAGGCTAGCCACAGGCCTTACAAGTACTAACAAATCTCTTTTTTTGTTTATTTATTTATTTTTTTTGAGCCGGCGTTTCGCTCTTGTTGCCCAGGCTGGAGTGCAATGGCACGATCTCGGCTCACTGCAACCTCACCTCCTGGGTTCAAGTGATTCTCCTGCCTCAGCCTCCCGAGTAGCTGGGATTACAGTCATGCGCCACCCTGCCTGGCTAATTTTGTATTTTTAGTAGAAACGGGGGTTTCACTATGCTGGTTAGGCTGGTCTCGAACTCCTGACTTCAGGTGATCCACCCACCTCGACATCCCAAAGTGCTGGGATTACAGGTATGAGCCACCACACCCAGCCCTCATTTTCTAATTACTTGTTCGTAATGTTCCCTAATCCCAACAAAAATTCTCATGAGAGTTAGCACAGGGCATTCACGCATACACCACACATATTAAAAGCAGCCCCCAAAATGAATAGTAGATCAAAGGAGGTAAGTAACCCCCTTAAGTTAACCATACTCTGTTTTCTGTGGAGTTAAATTTTATGTGAAATTGTGTTTACACTTGACATTTGTGGTGTTTGAGGTATGTAAACAATCGTGGGACCAAAGACCAAAGGATGGAGAAGCTAGAAAAGCATTGCAAATTCAGAAAATTGCTTTCTACTTCAAGTTAATTATTTAGTTTCTTTACTGAAAAGGCAATTTATACTGTTTCCTTGAAACTTAGCTCCTTAATTTGTCTATAGTTTCACGTTTGACAGTCTTATTATCAACTAAGTATTGCTATCTTTCTCAGTCTTTTGAGAATGGTAAAAGCAATAATTTAGATCCATTTTTATGAAAGGAAACATGAATTTATAAGTGTTTAGAAAGTTAGGTCTATAGAGTGCATTTATTTACTCATATGAAATGAAGTGTTTCCATTCATTCTCTCAATATTTTTGAAAGCACATTATGTCCAGAGTGGGACTAGGCTCTGTGGATTTAGGAAACAAATTCTTTTTATGGTTCATATATAGATTAATAAAATTCATTGTATGAAATGAATACCCAAAATGTATATAGACACATATATTTTAATTAACCCTGTAACCACGACTGCCTCATATAGTTAAATACTATTTACTCTAAGATTGCATAAATAAATCCTTTGTTTCCTCAAATGCAGTTAACTTTCTCCCACCAATGTTGGAAGGTAATCACAGGTAGAGCACTCGAAATTGACACAGTGTTAACATTTTATGTACAGTATAACTTTAGGATGGTAATACACATACAGATACCTTCTCTCCTTACAGCTCCCCAAAGGAAGGAGAAAAGAGAAAAGCCTTGGGGAAAAAAGCATTAAATGTTAAGTGGATCTTCTCAATGTGGTACAATTACCATGGATGATTGTCTTAATCCTTTCTAAAATTTCTCTAATGTACTTTCATAATCAAATTCTAGCCCAGTTTAAGTGAGTTGTCTGTATTTGGGGGAAGATAAAATGTTGCTGGTTCTGTGTTTCTATTATCAAAGTACTATAACAAAGTTAATAAAACTGTTCTTTAGTAGGGATATGCATCAAAATTGTACTTTTTATATGAATTGATATAGATGACATATTATTACTTTACCCTGAACATTGTTGAACTGTAAATTGATAACATTTTAAAAATTCAACTGAAATGGATTTTGGCTGGGGAGATGGCTTATTGATGGTGTGTAGGTGTCAGTTATGGGAAGACTGTTAACTGCAGGTCTGGATACTAGACCATCTACTGAGTTGGATTGTCATTTTGTGTACATGTAGCAGTATTCATGATCATACGAACTCCCACTGCTTTCTGAAGATGCTACAGGGAAGTCTAAAGGAGACATTATTTGCCTGGCCTGACAAAAAATCCAATGAGATGGTCAAGAAGTCTGAAAGAGTCTTGAGGGAAAACCAGTGTGCCTACATCAATGGTAACATCTTACTCTTTTTCTAAGGGCAAGTGGGAAGAACCATGACCTTTTGTCTGAAATATTGGTTACTTACACTTTTTATGCAGTAAAACCTGGATCATGAGTCATGATTTAAAATACTTTGGAAATTACTTAAACATAGCAGGTTTTGTTTTTTAACAAAACCTGCACCTGGGTTGGAATCACTTATTGAAAACATATGCATGCAGATTAGTATCCACTGAAAAGTCATTTACTTGCCAAGACAAGACAGTTAAAATAAAATATGAATTTACTTCAGTGGAGTCTTTCAACAAAAGAGATGAAGTTGGAAACATTAGCTTTGTGTTAGAGAATAGAACAAAATGTTCTGTAACTAATTAAGAATTCTAGCTAGTCTCTGTTTTTCTAAAATACGTATAGCATACCTAAAAAATATCCTCCAGGGAAATTTTACAAAGCACATTATTGGCTAGTGATTTATACATATCTTACCAAGATTTCATTATCTTTTCTAAATGAGATATGGGATAGCCAAATACTTTTCAAGAGAGGCAGTGATTAACTTCCATATTCCTAAAAGGAATAGTAACTTTCCAAAAAGCTCATTAAAATGTATATGTGACAGATAGTTTTTTATTCCTATTTACATATGAAGTTGCCAGTACATAGGAAGATAAAATAATTTGTCCAAGGTCACTGAGCTAAGTGGCAACCAGAATTTGAACCTAAGCAATTTGATCCAAAAACCTATGCTCTTATTCAGCATGTACCCCACCTATATAAAGTATTATAGAGTTTTGGGGGACTTTTTTTGGCAAAGCTAGTTTTTTTTTTTTTCATAAATCTTACTGGCCTCGATATTTGGCCTGTATGCAAGTTACTTGCAAAGGTCAGATGGTATGGGAAGTTTTCCCTCATTCACATAACACAAGGATGTTAGTTTCCTGTGTGGCAGGAAGCTCTGATTCATTTACCCAAATAATGTGAGGGTTGCTGTCTATAAGGCACACCAGATTTCCAAGAACAATGTCTGTTGTCTGTATATTCACAATAAAGCCACACACCTTTCAGAATAATTACTTCCAGCTGGAGTCAGAGGGCTTGTGAAAACAGGTTAGATCTTTAAGAATACGTAAGCTTTTTCAAGGGTCTTCAATGCAAAATCCTATAGAATCCAAACAGATAAGGAAGTGATATACATCAGGGATAAAGCTGTGGTGAGGCCTGGTATGAACTGGAGTATACAAGCCTCATACTAAGGTGACGGCAGTGGCCACCCAGCTCCAGTGAGATCAGCCTGGTTTCTTTCTCCATAGAAGTTGGAAATTCTGTGTTTTATATGAAATTTTGCCAATCAGTAAAATATTGGGTGGGATATGTTAATTATTCTGTAGACTAATTACCCAAATAACTTAAAAGCCACAAATTTTCAACCTCTGATTCTTACAGATGCAGGAGTAGGGGTGGAGATGAATAGTGATCAGGGGGAAGGATGTTTCAAGTACAAGGAAGAGCACAAGTGAAGGTACAATCGTTGTGAAAAATGGAAACTATTCCAGCATTGGGGGAAGTAAAGAAAGAAGAATGGGTTTGGTCAGTGGATTAGCAGGAGAGTAAAGTGAGCTCACGGGATGGGCCTGCAAGACCAGCTAAAAGTAAGGACTTTGGTCAACGGAGTTGTAATTGGGAATATCTTGATTGATTTAGTAGCAGCATGCAACATAGGGTGGAGGAGAAGGGAGGACTGGGCCAAGGAGACCTAGGTGCCTATTGTAATGGGCAAAAGGTCGACAGGGCCTGGACCTAACTGTCCTTCATAAATATCACCAAGAAAAGTCCAGTATGACTGTGACAGAGGGTACACCATGATCATAAAGGAAAAAGAAGCAAAGATCAAAAGATAATAATAATGCGTGGGTTATTAATAGGAGCTTCTCTAAAGGATGGGCGACTTGTTTTTGCAGAGTCTTTGCTTGCAGGATTGTCAGCATGCATTAGATAGTGCATGAACCTGCAGTGGTGAACATTTCTTCAAAACTGTGCTTAAGCCAGTATATTATGAACGCAACAAGCTACAGGATCAAAGAATTTGCAGATCTGAGAATTAGGCCCCAGTTTCAGAAATAAGGAAAATGAAAGATCCTAGAAGGTGTGACTTGTTCTAAGATAGCTTCGCTAATTAGCTAGAAGTAGAACTTAAGTCTTCTGGTTCTATGCTTCATTCTTTATGATGCGCACTCATGGAGCTAGATCATGAAGAAAGCACAAAGCCACATGGGTTGCCTACATTAGTTACACTAAACTCATTACTTGATTAATCCCTGAAACTTTCTTGTAACTATATAAGTTTATTAACATTTTTAATTGAGTATTTCATCTTGTTTTTTTGTTTTGTGTGTGTGTGTTTTAAAAAATCTTCTTGAAGCTCTCTCCCAGGGCCTCTTGACTGCTTCAGCACAGATCGGTTGATCTCTAGGCCCGGGGTGAGCTGTGATCCTGAGATTCCTTACAATGTAAGGCTTACATCCTCTCAAGCTTTCCCTTTGCTGTTTCCTGTGGCTGGATCCCCTCTTTCCTGATCTCATGATTTTTTTTCATTCTTGGTTGATGCCCTTGTTTTGGTGGAGCATATGCTCCAATGGCTTCACAAGAAAGGATTCTTGGAAGGGAAATTTTTAAGACCCCATATATTTAAAAATCTCTGTATTCAACCCTTACAACTTGATTGATAATGTAGCTAGGTATGGATTATCACCTGGTAAACATCTTCCCTCATAACCATGAGGGTAATTCCTTTGTCTTTTAGTTTCTAGTGTTCTTATCAGAAGGCTAGTGCTGGCCAGGTGTGGTGACTCACACCTCTAATCCCAGCACTTTGGGAGGCTAAGATGGAAGAATTGCTTGGGCCCAGGAGTTCAAGAACAGTGTGGGCAACATGTTGAAACCCCATCTTTACCAAAAACACAAAAATTAGCAGGGCGTGGTGGCAGGTGCCTGTAGTCCCAGCTACTTGGGAAGCTGAGTGAGAGGATCACTTGAGACCGGGAGGTGGAGGCTGCAGTGAGCCAAGAGCCCACTGCTTTACTTCAGCCTGGACAGCAAAATGAGACCCTGTCTTTTTTTTTTTTTTTTTTTTTTAAACAAAACAAAACAAAACCTGGTGCCATTCTAATTCTTGAATCTTTCTATGAAACCTTTTTTTTCTTTCTAGAAACTTTTGGGACCTTCTCTTTTGGTGCCTTCTTTCTATCCCCAGTATTCTGAAATTTCACAGTGATGTATCTTGTTTGATGACTCATTCATGGTGCTGGGTACTCAGTGGGTTTTTAAATCTGGGAATTCATGTCCTTCAACTCAGGAAAACATTCACAGGTTATTTCTTTGAATTTTTTTTAAAATTCTGTTTCTGAAACTCCTATTTAGATATTAAACTTCTTGAACGGTTCCTTATTTTTTTTCTCTTTCTTATTTTCTCTCTTTGTCCTTTTGTTCTTTGAGTCTTCCTCAGCATTTCCTGCCAACTCTTTTCTGGTTTCTGTTTCTTCAACCTCTTTTTGTATTATGGTCCCTTTTATGGTATTTTATTTCTGGGAAAATGTTAATGATAGGCTTTTGAACACTTCCCCTGAGTAGTCTCTGTTGCAGGTTACTTTTTTGTTTGCTCTGACCTCTGTCTTTCATACTAGAGGCCTTGCTCAAATGTCTGGTGACCTTGGCGATTTGCTAATATTTAAAAACCAAGAACAAAAAAATTAATTGGTAACCCTGAATATGAGTGGAGCTTGTCAACTGGATTTCACTTTTTGATAGTCTAGCAGAGCCTTTTCCTTCAGGAACTTCCAGCGACAATATCTTTAAAGCTTTTTTCTTGAACCAATCAGATTCTCTGAGAAGCTGCTTCCTATCTTCTGCCTGGAAAGAAAAATCTTGTCTGGCAGCATTCTTGCAGCTAGGTGATGACTAAAGCAGGAATTTTTACTATCCAGTATGGAAGCTTTTGTTTAATTCATCTGTTTTTCACCTGATTGCCATCAGTCTCAAGTTGATCTCTTACACCTGGAGACTAGATCTTAGTCTGCTGCTGAAAAGAAAGAAGAGAGAGAATTGGTAAAAGGGTTTTGAGACTCTGCTTCTTAAACAGGCTTTAAACCAGTTCTTATATCTATAGCCCTATCTTTACCCTCATTTCCGGAAGTACCTGGTGCTGTCAATTCCTGTGCTGTTTGGAGTTTCAAGATATAAATCAGGTTATGTCTTGACTTTCCCCATGGATGGCTAAGGATTTAGCTTTCTCTGCTCTGTAAAGCTATCCATCTTACTTTCCAAGCTTTCAAGTTTTTGTTAGTGTTTTCTCTTTTCCTATTTTGTCTTTGTATATTGATGTCTTTTTAATTTTTTACTGCCATTGGAGAGGGTTTTCAGGAAGGAGCAGAGGCTAATGCATGCATGTTACTTACTATCTTTAAGTACAAGTTCAATTCTAGTATCTATTCCATTTGCATCACAATTGATTCATGATCTCAGATGACTCACGGAAATTTTACCTGCAGCTGTTGTCCAGGCTCCTTTACCTATTTTTCCCTCTTGGACGTTGTTTAGATTCCATCGGCTTACATCGAGTAGAGAACATCAGCCATACGGAACTTGCCGTGAGCCTCCACTTGTACAGTCCACCTTTCGATACGTGCCATGCCTTTGATCAAAGAACAGGACATAAAAACAAAGTCACCATGACATTCCACAGTAAATTTGGAATCAGAACTCCGTGTGTGAGTATGATTTCTTCTAGGTTTAAATGCTTTGTAGGTTGGCACTATTACACTATATGTATGCAAAGAATGAGATGAGTCTTAACTCATGGGTAAGGCCCAATATATCTTGATTGTTTTATTTAACTTTAGAGACTATCTCTTCAGTTTATTTTTAGAAACTTACTATGTCAGATCCAAAGATTATTTGAGAAACTTCAAAATGTGTGCTTAAAATGTTTTCATTTACTTGGGAAATAAGAGTGAAATCTATTATTTGATACAACTCTTACTACCATGACTTACTATTCATAGGTCTAATTTGCTGGGCCAACAGGAATAAGTTGCATAGTCAACTTTTGTGAAGATTATTCAGATGATATAACTAAAGAAAATTGTCTGTTTTGTTTGCCAAGGTTGCTTATTCTTAGAGTTGTTATGCCATTTATACCACAAATAAGAATAAACTATACTAACAGATTCCTCCTTGAGAAACAAGCATTTCCTACTAAAAATAAAAAGGCAACCAACACTAATATAGCAGGGCAGTCTTCTACCTCTGAAATAAGTTTGTCATTTAGAGGAATAGTCTATATTTAATTATCAGAATATCCAGAAATAGACAATGTGTGAAAATGGAGAACAAAACAATCCTTATGAGTCTTAGTGAAAGCACAGCCTCTGAGGGAAGCCAGGGCAGAATTTTCTCATTATTGCCCCACTTCATCTTCCACATTCCAAACCCTAAGAGATATTCTTATTGCAGGAAAAACAACAAGGCTCCCTTGCCCTTGCTGAGTTTTCATACAGTGCTACAAAAGCAGAACTATTTAGAACGAGCTAAAATGTCTTTTGTGAAGATTCTTACACAGTTTTTTTTTTCCCTTTTTTCAGGCAACTTCGGGCTCATTGGAGAACAATTAAGGAGCACCAAACCCTCTGAGGTTTTACTTTAAGCCTCGCTGTATGTTTGCCTTGGACAAAAAGGCTACCTACCATGTGCTATCCAGTAATGTGCTTAAATAAGCCAATACTTAGATCTACTGTAAGGCAGATGCTAATTATAAGGCATTAAGTAAGCAAGTAGTGCCCTCAGCTACTGCAGAAGAAAAGTCCCACTAAGGAAAAGAAAGTCTTGTGATTTTTAAAGGCAAGTTTCCACATGCTCTCCTAGTTCTATCCTCTGATTCCATTGAATCCATACTAGGAGTGTCAGTGAGGGTTTTCATAGCTTTTGGAAATACTTTGGTCTCTGAACTGTAATTAGCAAGAAGTAAAAACAGAAACCTCAAACATCAAATGCTTGCTTTGGTACCTGGAGGACTAAACGTAGACGTCTTTAGTATACTTTGTATGTTCTTAACATTGGAAGATAATTTTGTGAATCTGTAGATTTCATTTTTTCAGTCTTACCTTACGAATTTCTTTTCTATGAATAATAGAGAGGAACTGACAGCACTCTGCCATTGGGTAATGAAAGGAAGTGGAGAGGATTTAGAAAAGTACATGCTCCCCAAACCACAACAAACCAAAACATAAACTCACGTCTGTGTCCCATGGTCATAGTCAAAAGATTTTGTACGGCTAAAATTGCAAAATAATTTTAATAAAGTGGATTTGAACACAATTTGAAGTTGCCTTTCTGATTAACATGATACAAACTTCCCATAAATCAGTTTCTTAGATTTAGATGTACAAAAGCACTGTAACAAATGCTTTTATGATGTAAGAATATGAGCGAACCAAAAAACATTCAAAAACTACTTACCTTTTTGGACTTAATTAATATCTTCACTAATTGGTCAGAGACACCAACCTGAGAGCCTCTGGCTGTAGTGTGGCTCAGACATGGTCAGTTTTGCCTGAAAATTGTGTGTCTATACATGTATGTGTTTAAATATGGATTGGTTTTCAACATCTAAAAACTGGAGATTTCGTAGAAGTTGAGGGATTCTAGCTGCTCAGAATTTGAATTATCTAGAACACTTGGTCTGCACTGCATTTTTATTGGTATTAGTTGGCTAGGCTAGGGTTTGCCTCTTAAATGGGCCGGCCCTCCAATCTGCTGCAGTCCCAAACTCACCTATTTCCATTATTTGTTACCTGCAAAGCCTGCATATGCATTCGAGTTTGCTCTTCTGCTTTAAGCAACTTTTTTAGGAATATCTGTCATAATCTTAGAGCTTATTAATTCTGGGAATTTAGTTAGCAAAGTCCTTTAAAAATAGTTTCTGTGTAGCTCATTGGTTACATTGTTTATATATCTCATATTAGTATTTATATGTTAGCTTCCTCTCATCCTTTAGAAAGATTAACACTTATTGAATGCTTACTATATATTAGGTATTGTTATAAGTTGTTTGAGCCTACTAACAATTCTGAAAAGTAACCTTAATGAATTGGTGTATTTCTGCTGCTGTATGTAGCACATTATCACAAACTTAGTGGGTTAAAGTAATGCAGATGTATTATTCTATAGCCCTGCAGAAGTCTGTTGCACAGCACTAGAATCAGTGTTATAAGGACTGCACTCCTTTCTGTAGGCTGGGCAGTATCTGTTTTCTTGTTTTGTGGATTTCTTTTTCCCTCAGCTCCTAAAGACTGTCCAGTATTCCTTGACTTGAACATCCTTCCTCCATCTTCAAAGCCAGCAATGGTAGATTTAGTCCTTCTATGTCTCATTTACTTCCCTTTTCCACTTTGAGGAACTGGACAATGTCTCCATCTCAAGATTGTATCCTTAATCACATCTGAGAAGTTGTTTTGTTTTTGGCCACGTGAAATAACATTTCTAGGTTCTGAGTATTAGGTATCAGTGCCTTTGGAAGACCACTCTTCTGATCACAGAGTTAATCCCATTACAATATCAACTCAGAAGTCCAAACACCTTGTCTATATATCATTCTCTAAATTAGGTGTGAGGGAGGCTCTTTTTACCATCCATCCTAGGACACAATTCCTCTCTCTATATACACATATTCAGCACGGTTAAGAAACTTGCCAAAAGGTATCTAGCCAAGGTATTACAGACCTAGGATTGAAGCCAGGATTTGATCTCAAGCAGTCATCCTCTAAAATTCATTCTCTTTATATTTAGGCCTTTTGACGTAAAAGAAGGCTGGGCCATTTCTCATTTTTTTTTTTTTTTTTTTTTTTTGTATCCCATTATAACAAAAAGCAAAATTATGGTATAGTTACATGTTTTATACATATACATAAGTGCTTAATAGCACCTTTCACACATATAAATGATATAATATCCTATGTATGACAGTGATGGTCAAATGTAAATGTGAAGAACTTTGTGAACGTGAGGCTCATTATAGACGGCCCCACCACCCTCCCTGCCTCTGTAATTGGCCTGCTCCCTCCAGTCCATAACAACATTTATGCAGGAGCCAATGTACTGCTTCTCCCAGAACTTACTGTTTGCTTGGGTCACTGGGGTGTTTGCACGTAAGCAAGGCAGTGATGGCATCAAGGTCTCAAGAGGATTTTGTAGGAGTGAGAAGGAATATTGAGGGCTGGAATCATACTGTTTACTAAAGTGTAGGTGGGATGTAAAAGGGAGTGGAGACCTGAGGGTAGAAGAGGAGTAGCCCTAAAATGAGGAGACATTTAAAATGAGGTGGAGACAGGTGGCCAAGCACCCCATAGCACTCAGTACCTCCCATCTCACCTGCAGCTGGAGCTTGGCACTGTGGCTCCCTCTGCCTAGAATGTCCTTTCTCAGTTCTTTATGTGGCTGGCTCATTCTTGCCCATCAGGTTTCAGCTCAGATGCCATCTGCCCAGAGAGGAATTTCCCAATCACACTATCTAACAGTGAGATCTCTAGGCTACTCTGAAGCACTTACAGTTATCTGAAAGTGTCCCTTCTTTTTTCACTCCTTTATTGTCTAAATCCTAGTAATAGGATGCAAGCCCCCATAAGAGGAAAGACATTGTGTTATTTACTACTTTATATCCTGAGTGTTTGGACTGTACCTGACACATAGGAAGTGTTCAATATTTATGAAATGAGTGAAAAAATCCTCAACTTCCTTACATGGTAATCTTGTACTAACACACATGGATGCTTTGGTGTTTTCTGTGTGCCACCAAATCAAATGTGCAATGTTATTTTTATTAAGGATGGAAATTCTAAGGGTCATTTTCTTAAGCCACAGACTTCTTTTGTAAAGCCGAATCAGAGACTTATCTTGGCGTGGATTCATGAATCATGTACTCACACAATCTTATTGATGAACAAAGCGTTTTTACATCTGTTCCAAGGGAGGGGACAGAATTAATTATCCTATTTAACAATGGTACTTAGCCTTTTTTAAAAATTATTTTTATGGACCACTTTGAAAATTTCTGAATACTAAATAACTTATCTCCCAAAAGGGAACACACAACAAATTTGCATACAATTTCAGAAAAGATTCATGGACTCTGAAGGCCTCTAGGGCCCCTCTTCAAAAGGTCTGCCATATATGAACCAAGGTTTGTGGGAAATGGTGGCTATTTGACTTCATTTTCTGAGATTAAGAGGGTATTAGCATGCTGGGCCACTAGTTAACCTTTAAAGGTTGCAATGAGTTATCTAAGGTTTCTAGGAAACACCAGGCATGAGTTACCTTGTCCAAGGCACGTCCACACATTTCACAAGATCTGTTCTCTTTTTTCTAAAGACATGAAGGACATTTCAAACTTTCACAACTTTATATATCCAGCTGATAAATGTTTTCTTTAGAAAACAGAAGTATGTGGGAGAATGGTATAAGCCAGACACCGAACAAATATTGTATGATTCCATTTGTACAAGGTAGCTAGAATAGGCAAATTCATCAGAAGTAGAACAGAGGTTACCAGGGGCCTGGAGGGAGGGAGAATGGGGAGTTATTGTTTAATGGCTAAAGAGTTTTTGGTGAGAATACTAAAAATTTGGTGGGTATAGATAGTGGTGATGGGTACACAGCACTCTGAATCTATTTAATGCCACTGAATTGCACATTTACAAATGATTAAAATAACTATATTTTCCCACAATAAAAATTATTTCTGTAAAAGTACTTGTGGGAAAAGTGTGTTCATGTGTGTACGTATTGGCATAGGTAAGACACACTGATCATAGCAAATACTAAAATGCTAAAATGTGATAAACCATTTTATGAAAAACATAATGTGAGAAGTCTCCTTCTTAACCCCAAGCACTTCGTTTCCCTCCCTAAAGGTAGCCAATATTATCACTTTCTTGTGTTTCCTCATTTATTTTTTCCCATGTTTTATACACAGGGTAGCATTCTGAAGTCAATGTTGGGAAATTATAAGGAGATCTTTCCATATCAGGATACAAGCAGCTTCTTTATTCTTTTGTACTGACAGCTGTATGCTATCCCATTGGATGAATGTACCGTAGTTCCATTAACTAGCCCTCTACTGACGGAGTTTTCGGTAATTTCCAGCCTTTTATAATTACAAGCAATTCTGCAATGAATAACTGTGTGCATAATGTCATTTCACAAATATCAGTTGACATATTTATTTATTGCAAAACAAGCAAGATAATAGGGCCCAGGAAATGAGGTAACAGCAGAAAGTCATAGCCAGCTGCCCTGCTTGAAGGCGTCCCTTTAGTGCACAGCCTCGGCTCCCTGTCTTGACTCTTCAACTCAGCCATTTCCACTCTGTTCACTGGCCTGCTGTATTCATGCAAAGCTCCAAAGCTGTCAGAAGTTTGACACTCATGGAGAGAGTATATACCACAACCAAGAAAGCTCTAGGGCCCCTGTTAGTAAGAAAAGTCACGATCTAGTCATGGTCAATTTAGGATTCAGCCCCACTCTCAATAAGAGAGTTGAGGCATTCCTGATGTTTGTTTTTGTTTTTTGTTTTTTTTATCATTGAGCTTTCTGTGCAGTTGAAGGAGATGTAACAGCTTTCTGGGCTGTTTGAAAATATGCCTCCCATGGCCGGGCGCGGTGGCTCAAGCCTGTAATCCCAGCACTTTGGGAGGCCGAGACGGGCGAATCACGAGGTCAGGAGATCAAGACCATCCTGGCTAACATGGTGAAACCCCTCTCTACTAAAATACAAAACTAGCCGGGCGAGGTGGCGGCGCCTGTAGTCCCAGCTACTCGGGAGGCTGAGGCAGGAGAATGGTGTGAACCCGGGAGGCGGAGCTTGCAGTGAGCTGAGATCCGGCCACTGCACTCCAGCCTGGGCGACAGAGCAAGACTTGTCTCAAAAAAAGAAAAGAAAAGAAAATATGCCTCACCTGTTGCTTACTGAGGGGCATTTGGTGAATTTTTTGAATAATTCACACAGAGACATCCACTGTGAGAGACTGACTCTCCCTCAGTAATCTGAGGGACATTCTTATACGAGCTCAAGGAAGTGGTTATCTACTTAAAATATCTGTATCTAAATATCCACATACTAGAGTGCTATATGTAACGTTTGCCTAAAAGCATCACCAGACCAGTTCCTTGCTCACGAGGGATAGACATATTACATAACTAGAAAGCAAATTAATGCAAATAAAGATCGCTGCTAGGCATGTCATAGCATAAAGAAAGAGTGTCATCACAACAGATGACTGCACGGCACCTTTCAGTGAAAGCTGTATGATTATAATTAGTGAAACAAGTGTTTCGATAAGTGAAGAAACTGAAGCAGAGGAGCTAACCAATGGATCTGAGCAATGTTGTGCTGATACAGGCTCATGCAGTCCTGTTAGAGCTGATATTCCGGGATTTTGCAAGCAAACTGGTAGGTTGAAATTGACTATAATGATAGAATTTCTACTGTGGAAATTAGTCAAAGCTACAAATTAGGGTATTTTTATTCCCTCAGAGAAGCTTTTGTTAAACATGTGCCAGCACACTGTTATAGCTGAGGTTATTCAACCAATTCAGAGTAAAGACAAGATTTGCTTGAGCAATTTAAATATACTCTTTTAGGTTGGGCGAGGTGGCTTTCACCTGTAATACCAGCACTTTGGGAGGCCAAGGTGGTGGATCACCTGAGGTCAGGAGGTCAAGACCAGACCAGCCTCGAGATGGCAAAACCCCGTCTCTACTAAAAATACAAAAATTAGCTGGGTGTGCTGTAATATGCGTGTAATCCCAGTTACTTGGGAGGCTGAGGCAGGGGGATCACTTGAACTCAGGAGACAAAGGTTGCACTGAGCGCCAGATCGTTGCCCTCGACACTGCACTCCAACCTAGGCAACAGAGTGAGACTCCATCTCAAAAAAAAAAAATTACATATATATATATATACATATATATTACTTTTTTATCCTTTCATTTGTACTGGACTTCTAAATTTTAAAATCTCTTTTGTATATATATTTGTTATTGTCACTTAAGTAGATATTGTATCTCCCGGCTCCATTTCAGCAATGAGAACACTTAGCCACACGTACATGAAATGTTTTGCCCAAGGACACACAGCTTCATAATGGAAAAAACAAAAGAGATATCAATTCTGCCCCGAACATTGGACCTTTGACAAAAAAGAAAAACTATTAAGCAGGGACAAAGTAAACAATGTGGCCAACGTGATTGCGATTCTGATTTTCCTGTTTGATATCTGTCAACTGGTTTCTGACCTCATAGTTTACAAAATATGTTCATGAGATACTCAGGCCCAATGGAATAGAGAGTGGTTTTGTTTTTTCTGAATAGATTCAACTAATGATTGTGTCATAGCGGAGGCTGAGACCGGGCTGTGCTTTATTCCTACTTATTTGACAGGGCATAGGTTATCAACTTTGGGGACGATGTTCATAGCTATACTCCATGGCACCAGACCAGTATTCCAGGTTGTTTCAGTTAGGGCTTGCTCAGTTGCAAGTGACAAAATGTGACCCAAACTGACCTGAACAAAGCAAGCTGAAGTTACTGTAAAGTCCAAGGGTAAGTAATCAGGGAAGTGTGTGCCAAGGAGTTCAAACAGCTTATTAGGACTCTATCATGCTCTCCATATTTCCTGACCCTAAAGTCTGCCTTTGTGTGTTAAGATGACTCCCCAAACCTGCAGACTTATGACCCAAGCTCTCTATTTCAATTTTGGGAAGATAAGGGGTCATGTCTTCACAGTCTTTCCATAGGTATTGAAAGGAATTTAGCTTTTTGGGTGCTGAGTGCATCAATGACTATCCCCGACCCATTCACTATGGCCAACAGGGTGTGATCTCTGGCCTGGCCAGAATCCAGTGTTGGCCTCTGGAGTCGAAGGTGGAACCAATTCCACCAAATCGTATTTGTTGAATGTATGAATAAAAGGATAAAATGAAGAATTATAGCAACCAAATGACCATCACCTTTTTACCCTTGATAACACTAATTTTTTTTTTTTTTTTTTCTTTTTTGAGACAGGCTCTCACTCTTTCTCACTCTTTCGCTCAGGCTGGAGTGCAGTGACAGGACCACAGCTCACTGAAGCGTCACCCTCCCAGGCTCAAGCAATCCTCCCGCTTCAGTTTCCAGAGTGGCTGGGATCACATGCCACCAGGCCTGGCTATTTTTTTTTGTAAAGGTGGTGTCTTACCATGTTGCCCAGGCTGGCGTTGAACTCCTGGGTACAAGCCATCCTCCTGCCTCGGTCTCCCAAAGTACTGGGATTATAGGCATGAACCAACGCACCTGGCCATATAACACTACTTTTAAAACTGCAAGACTAGGTTGTTTCTTTCTCTTCTTTTACTGATGAAACTTACAAAAACATTCTCATCACTCCAAAGATAAAGCACTTTACAGATAGACTCATGAGGGAGCTCAAGGGACAGCTCCAACATCTCAATATCCTCCATTGATCCCAACCCATGTCAAAACTCTTCCATCAGAATTACTGCCCTGTGTAACAAGAGACAGGTGGGATGTTTTTCAATGTCCTGAAATCCAGCTAAGGCCTGAGGTCAAACCCAAAAGATAACAAGTACCCTCACATTACAAAGAAAACTGACAAAAGTCACTAAGAGCTTGGGATCAGGCATTTTCCTTTGAGGACTTATTAGGTGTTGATGGAGCTTGCTCTCCCAGCAGCACCCCTACTCCTTCACCATCTTTGATTGCCATGGTGAGTTACTGAAGTACCTCTCTTAATATTTATTTCTAAGTCTGTATGTACTGAGTCTGTTACAACTGTATTCTAGCTTCTGCTGTGATCTGACCCTACATAGCTCTAGCCCTGACCCTCAATCTACTTCCCTCTTCTCCTGTCCAATAGAGCCAGGTTTTGCAGTTAGATCTTAGCACCCCACAATCTCTCACAAACACACACCCCTTCCCCACCCCATACTCTGGACAAATAGCACTTTGCTACCTCACTGGTTCTGCTCTGCCTCCTTCTCCTTCTGCCTAAAATGCACTCTGCCCCAGTTCCCTGCCCTCTGGGGACATAGCAGCTCCTTTCCAAAGCCCAGCTCAAATATCAATTATTTCAGAAGTTGCCTCAGTGGGAGGTAATCTCTCTATCTTTGGGCTCCCATAGAATTTTATTTTCACTTTCTTATAGCACTTGCCACATTCTGCTCTGTTACAGGAATTAGTTTGTGTTTGCTCTGCTATGAGTTAATAGGTTCCTGAGGTACCAATTCTTGCATTGAGTTGTAACAGGACAATTTTAAAAATTAATTTCATTTTTTAAAATTAACAAGTAATAATTGTACACACTCTTAAGGTACATGGTAATATTTTGATACATATCTTGTATAGTGATCAGATCAAGGTAATTAGCATATCCATCATCTCAAACGTTATTTCTTTGTGTTGGAAACATCAATATCCTCCTTCTAGCTATTTGCAACTATATAATATTGTTAACTATAGTCATCCTACAGTATTGTAGAACACTAGAACTTATCCCTTCTACTTTGCTGTTATTTTGTATCCTGCTTTTTAAAAATAATTAATTAATTAATTTATTTTTGAGACAAGGTCCTGCTCTGTCACTCAGGCCGGCATGCAGTGGTGCAGTTATAGCTCACTATAGCCTCCAACTCCTGGGCTCAAGTGATCCTCCCACCTTAGCCTCCCAAGTAGCTGGGGCTACAGGTGCACACCACCATACCTGGCTATTTTTTCTTTTTAATTTTTTTGTGGCAATGGAGGTCTTACTATGCTGCCAGGCTGCTCTTAAACTCCTGGGCTCCAACAATCCTCCTGCCTCAGCTCCTCAGAGTGCTGAGATTACAGGTGTGAGCCATCACACTTGGCCTTACCTAAGGTATATTTAAAAGTCAAAAACCAAGTAACAGCAGTTACCGGAGATGGTATGCAGCTGACACATTCTGTTAAGTGCTACCCTGTCCTGCTTTGGTGTGAAGGCCACTGCTGGAGGGGACAGAGTATGCCATTGTCAAGTGTAAGAAACCACTAGGGGAGTTTCTAAAACTGCAGTTTCCTGGACTCACCTCCAGATAGTCCAATTCTGTGGGTCTAGGGTGAAGACCAGAAATACACACTTTTAACAACGTTCTCCAGAAATCTGGGGCATTCTGATGCTGAAGGTCTGCAGAGAATACTTGAAGAAATATCATGCTCATTACTATTATTGGGAGTTTCTTCTAGTATAATTTATGTGCCTAAATTATTTCTTAGTAACTTTTTGGAATTTTAATCTTTCTCCTTTGACTTTGTTTCCTACCCTGCACCAAACCTCTACACGGAGCAGAAAGAACACTCAGCCAAGAGTCCTGAATTCTAACCTTGCTCTGTCATTAACTTGTACTGGGCTATTGGGCTTCTATTCTATTCTTCTTTGGGCCTCAGTTTCCTTATCATTCAATTAAAGGATTAAAACAAAACTGAGCTCCATAGAACCCTAGGATTCCCTAGATTTGCCCCAGACCCAAACATTTAGTGAGGGGTGAAGGATAGACTAAGTGATCTTGGATTAGGGCCTCCCAAACCTCCAACTCCTCTAGCAACCAAACCAGCCAGGCTTTGAAATTTTACTGTACATCTTGGGATTTCAGTCATGGTTTTGCCTGCCTAATTAATTCCTTTTTTTTTAATCCACAGGATTTAAAGAGGTCTTTAAAGCATCCCTTTGATCTCTGCTGTGTCTAATTTCAGAAACTCTGGCACATGTCTTTTTTGTGTGATTTTTCCACTCCACCATACGCCTAATCTGTGGTAGCCAATTTTATTAGTCTGGGGAGGAAAGAGTCCTTTCTGGGAAGCACATTGTATTAAGAGCCAGGAGCATGAGTGGGTGACATGGGCATTGTGACAATCAGTGCTACTGGGGAATCCACTCAAGAATCTTTTAAGCCGAATTGCCAGACAGGGACAGTGCTCCATCTATTTTGTTCTCAGTCTCCCCCAGAGTAACCACTCCCCCACTGTTTCACCCCCGTTAACAGTGATGTTCCTGATAAATGACTTCACAGTTGTGGTGTAGACAGAGACAACAGAGTGTTCAGAGAACACACAGAGCATTTAAAAGGTAGATTTCTGCTCTGAGAGGCAATGCAACGTCTTAGGACAAGATAATCCCTCTAAGTTATTTCTCTCTGTTCAAGAACAATGTGTTATCACCCTAGCAGGAAACCCCTGGGGCTGGGCAGCCACAATCAGCAAATAAGGGAGAGAGACATCCTCCCAGATTGGGCAGTGGTGGCTATGTGCAGGCACAGTAGTTGCCCGTTAACAGGAAAGGTTAAGACACCTGCTTCTCGGTGGGAGCAAAGTTCTTCCTTTGCCCAGAGGTTGAGGTACTGAAAGGACTCATGACTCCCATTAATTGAAGAATCAGGGGACATCCTTTCATGTGTATAAATAAGGAAAGTGCAGAACAAAGAAACACCTGCTATCTCTGGACATGTTGGAAGACACAAATGGGACCTGTTCCAGATTGCCAGCATCATCATCTGCTGGGAAGCACTCTTCCCCCTTGTCAAACTCCTTCTTTACAAAACACGGCCTAGCAGACAAGAGCATTTATCTGACCCTGGTCTAACTTGTCCCCACAGCCATCTTAATCATTTGTTGGCCAATAAGACATATATTATTATCACAGGCAGCCCCTAAGTTGGCTGTCACAATGTCACCAAATAAATAAATACAGAAAAATAAACAAAAGCCTACAGCTCATATATATATATGTATGCACATACATATATAACTTGCTGATATATAATTAAAATGTTTTTATCCACAATACAATAAAATTTGCCCAAATGTCAGAGAACTCTATCAGGAAACTAAGCTTTGGGGTTAAATATGTTGTAGAAAGTCTGCTTTGATTGATTTAATGAAATCAGTTCAGTAAATAAAATAATGTATTTATTCAATAGACATCTGTTGGTCCTTCTGAGGTGCTAGACCTTGTGTAAGGAGTTGTAGCAAATCTAAATAGAATACAGCCTCCATCCTGAAAAGGAGTATCTCTCTCTCACACACACACACAGACACACACACACACACACACACACACGATAAGTACCAAACCAAAAAGAATAATGACAAATGTCATGAAAGAGATATGAACTGAGGACTATGGGACCTGAGAGTGGGGAGATTTTCTGCCTAAAGGATGGGTTGAATCTTTACATTTAGACCTGAGGAACAGGGTATTGTAGGGAGGTGGAGCATCCTAAGGTGGCCAAGGCTCACATACTTCTGTACCTCATCCATTTAAAGAGGCTTTACTAGTTTGGAAAGTTGTGAATCCAATTTGACTAGAGGGCATAGTGGGAGTGGAAGGCTGAGTGGAGAAGCAGTGGGCAAAGGCTGAAGACTTTGGGTTTCATTCTGTAAACAATGAAGAGAGATCCAGACATAATAGTGATGTGATCAGAGCTGGGCATTAAGAAATTTTACCTGGTTCTTTGTGTAAGTTTGTTGGAAGGAGAGAACTGAAGACAAGAAAGTCATTTGAGAGGTTCCTGCAGGAGCTTTGACAGGGAGATCTAGACTAGGAGCTGACAGTGGAAATGGACAGAAAACAAGGAGACAGAGGAGCCACTGCAGAGGCAGGAGTCACAGGACCTGATTATGGATTGGCTGGAGAGAGAAAGTGATCAAAGATTACTGTGAAATCTCCACCAGGCTCCAAGGAGAAGGGATCTTATACATTTGACCCAGAGAAGTCAGGAAGAAACATATCTTGGGGAGATAAAGTGAAGTTTGATTTTGGGCAGTGTCATGGGGAAATAGGATTTATGAACTGGTCTGATTTATACTAATTCTCTTATCAAACTGAATTGTGTTGTTACCCATAGCATATGACCAGAAGGGACATGTGGGTGAGAAGGGGCAAGAAAAATAAATGCAGGCAATGACAGGATCCAAGATGCTTTTATAGGGACACCCCATTCTGCGTCAATGTCTCAGAGAACAAAACGCAGAATCACTAATTTGCTTGGGTAAATAGATTGTTATGAAGCAAATACAGCAGTCTTCTTAGGTACATTGTGGGAGGAATCATCATATATTTTTCTTTCAGAAGAATCCCCATGCAAATCATTAAATGTAGTTTTAATGTTTCATGAAAATCTAGTTCCGCTTATTTTGTTATACGTTATCTTTCTCCAAGATACAAATACACCTGCATATGTTAATTCAGTCCTTGTTTGCAAGAACATCAAATTCTTTCCATCTACAATATTTTAAGATAGACGCCATTAATCTGAGCTGTTAACTGCGTTTGAGTCTGATGCATCTTTCCATACCCATATCCGATAACAGCAGGAAACTGACGTAGTCCCAACTGGAAAAAAAAAATTGTTTTTAATATATAGGTATCAATTTTAGTCTGGGAAAGTCAAACTCAACCTCACTTCTTCTAACTTCAAAATCCAAAATGCTTGGAATCAGAACTCTATTACTTAACAAAGTAATTTTCACATATTTCTTTCAGAATAGCCATGAAATTATCTCTTTTTACCTCTTTCACCCTGTCGTCACAAAATGTAAAGAAATCGATGAACACATTTATTTAAAGACATTTCAATGATTCAAATAAACAATAGTCCAAATAGCCAGTCTAGGTGGGAGGTGAGATTTTAGAACGATCCTGGGTCATCTCAGCACGAGAGAGTAGCTTTGAAATTGCACAGCAAAGTCACATAGGGAAGAACTAATACAGGGGTCAGGATGCTGAAACAAAAGCCTCTGGCTCACCAGCTCAGCCCGACCTGGTCCTCTGCGCCTCAGAGTATCTGAATAGGCTAAAGTAAGAAATAATAAGTAATAATAAATATATCATTAGAGTAATAATAAAATAAAAATGACTATTGTAGCACAGCTACTTGTGCTAGGCACTGCACTGCATATTCACATATTATTTTACTTGATCTTCTCAACAGTCTGTGAGAGATCTGCTTTTATCCCCATTTTACAGATAAGGACACTCAAAGACTCAGAGCAAGCTGCAAAGGGGCAGATTTCTGTTTGGGACCAAGTTCTCTCTGATTCCAAAGTTCGCGCTCCATGCATTCTGTTGCTTTGCGTCTCTAGCAGGTTTTTTCTCACAAATTTGATCAGGAGACACAGTAAAGCATCCTGATTTCAGGCTGTGAAATTCAGATGCTAAGAGCCAGGAAACTGAGCCCTTAGGCATTAAACTTCCAGAGGCTCCTCCCAAATTCCCCTGGCTAGTGACTCTTATTTTAGAAGTTCTCACTTTTCTATCCCACTGGAGGTCATTTTCTAATTTCTCAGAGTCCTAATAAATATTTTCTACTATTGAATAAAAACAAGATGCCAAAGGGTTCTGTTGCCCTCTGCTCATTCTTATCATGTTTTTGCTTCTTCAGTGACTAAATAAGAGCTTTCAAATACTTCCTTTACCTCCCACCTTTCTCCAATTCCTGTTTACTGAGTTTTAGTTCTACACTACTATAAGATTTTTCTCTCATATGTCTTCAATTTTAAGACTTTATTTGGCATTGACATTAAAAATTCCTTATCTCCGTAGCACTATTTATTCATATTTACTGGTAGTTCCTCAAATGATTAAACATAGACTTGCTATATGACCCAGTAATTCCACCCCTAAGCAACAACCCAAATAGCAACAACCCAAATGTCCATCAACTGTAAATGGATAAGCAAACTGTGATACATCCATACTATGGAATATTATTTGGCCACAAAAAGGAATGAAGTACTAACACTTGCTATACCTGGGCAACACAGCAAGACCTCATCTCTACAATTTTTCTTTAACTAGTTGAGTGTGGTGGTGCACACCTGTAGTCCTAGTTACTTAGGAGGCTAAGGTAAGAGGATTGTTTGAGCCCAGGAGCTCAAGGCTGCAATGAGCTATGATCACGTCACTGCACTCCAGTCTGAGCAACCAAGTGAGACCTTGTCTCAAAAAGAAACTTGCTATAGCATAGATTACTTTGAAAACATTATGCTAAATGTGAAAGAATCCAGTCACAGAAGACCACATTATATGGTTCTAGTTATACAAAATGTCTGGAATCAGCAAATCTCTAAACATAGAAAGTACATTAGCAGTGCATAAAGATGGGTGTATTAGTCTGTTTACATTGCTATAAAGGAATACCTGAGACTGGGTAATTTAAAGAAAAGAGGTTTATTTTGGCTCATGATTCTGCAGGTTGTACAAAAAGCGTGATGCCAGTATCTGCTTCTGGTGAGGGCCTCAGGAAGTTTTCACTCACGGCAGAAGGCGAAGATGGAGCAGGCATGTCACATGGTGAGAGAGGCAGCAAGGGGGTGGGGGTACCGCACTCTTAAACAACCAGCTCTCACATGAACTCAGAGTGAAAACTCATTCATTATCATGAGGACAACACTGAGCTGTTCATGAAGGATCCGCCCTCATAACCCAAACACTTCCCATTAGGCCCACCTCCAACATTAGAGGTCACATTTCAATATGAGATTTAGAGAGGACAAAACATCCCAGCCATATCATTTGACCCCCAGACCCCAAATCTCACGTTTTCTCACACTGCAAAATATAATCATACCTTCCTAATGGTACCCAAAAGTCTTCACTCCAGTATCACTCAAAAATGCAAGGTCCAAAGTCTCATTTGAGACTCAAGGCAGGTTTCTTCTACTTATGAGTCTGTAAGATCAAAAACAGTTATTTACATCCAAGATACAATGGTGGAACAGGAATTGGGTAAATAATAGGGGTCTGGGATATAAAGGATGGGGGACAAAACCAAATAGCAAAAGGACACAGGTTTCTTTTTGAGATGGTGAAAATGTTCTGAAATTGACCGTGGCCATGGTTGCATCCATCTGAATATAATAAAAACCATTGAGTTGTACACTTCAAGTAAGTGGGTTATATGGTATGTTTATCTCTCAATAAAGCTGCTAAAAACTATGTTATTCTGAAAAAAAGAATAATATTCCTAATGATATTGCATAAGAACAACGATTAAAATAGCTCTAAGCCTGTATAACCAATAAAAGGCAAGCAATATTACTAAGTCTTATACAACAGGCAAAATTGTATATAAAGTGCCCCAATTTATTATTAACTATATATATAAAACTATATATATAAAACACATAAAAATCAATCTCTACTAAAACTTAAATTTGAGCTAAATATACAGTTTTAGTTTAGCAAATAATAAAACAGAATGCCCAGTTAAATTTTACTTCTAGTTGCCTATATATATACATTTAGAGAAATAAAAAATATTACATAAGACATACTTTACTATGAAAAGTATTTGTTCTTTATCTGAAATAAATAACAAACATCTAAATTACATATCCATTTTAAAATTTTATCCCCTAATGACTTGGCTTTCCTTAACAGCTCTTTGTTTTGCAGAATTTACTTATAAAACTCCTTGTAGTTATAATCTATACTCTATTTCCATTTTAACATGTCATTTACAGTGGTCATATCCAACGAGTTTTATTCTTTTGTCCATTTGACATTTACCAATGACAAAATATGCTCATTATGAGCTGGAATACTAGGCATGTACTGGCCTAAAATTAAAATCCCAGTAAGTGCTCTTGAAATTTAATTTGTTGAAGAACATACCATCTTTGGTGACATAACTTGCTTTTCTATTCTTGAGGATTATATTGCATCTTGATCAATGACTTTTTAAAATGTTGTCCAGTGTCATAAAAGAGCATTGCTATGAATTTTTATTCCCTTCCTCTTCAACCGTACACACGGTGATTCCTCTTGTTCCTATGTCAAAGGTGTATTTAGTAATATCTCTATAAAAGAATCAAATTCTTCAAGGGATGGTATCAATTTCAAAACATAGTTACAATCAGTGCCATAATAATGATCTAATCCAGTTGGAATTTCTTTTCTTGTTCAAAGTAATGTTGCCACTTTTAAAAACAACTTTTGTAGCTACTCTGGAGGCTGAGGCAGGCAGATGACTTGAGCTCCCAGGAGGCAGAGGTTGCAGTGAGCTGTGATTGCACCACTGCACTGTGGCCTGGGTGACACAGCAAGGCCGTGTCTCAAAAAAAGTAAATAAATAAAAACAAAATAAAATTAAACAACTTTGATAATTAAAGGAATACATTTTCAAGTAATTCTCTAATGCATTTAATAATTTCCTTAAACAACTACTTCAAAAACAATGTTCTTTCAATTTGCATAATCCTCTTGCAAAAGTAATTGCAAAATATGAAAAAGAAATAAGTAGCCTTTATTTAATAAACTATTTAAATACTCAACAAGAATTTGGGGGAGTCTTTTCTTTGGAATTAAAGTATGATATCATATGGAGGATTCTCCCAAATACATTGGTTAAAGAGAGCCAATAGGTTCTGAATCTGATAGAACAGAAAAACGCTGTTTGTAAGTATAGTAAGTCCTCACCTTAGGTCCTCCATAGATTCTTAGAAACTGTGACTAAGTGAAATTTCCTAGAATGAAACTGAGTCACCATAGGCTGATTGGTATAAACAAGAGTAAAGTTTCTATGGCATATTTCTGGTCACAAAAACATCATCGAACTTCTGAATAAAGATCCAAAACATTTCTAATACTAAACATTGAAATCAATGTGAACTATACATACTATTAGGAAAGACTAATACAAACAAGATAATTATTTACCCAATTGTTCCAGTTTAGAGTTAAGGGTGGCCGGAGCCTATCCCGCCAGCTCAGGGCATAGTTGGGAACCGACGTTGGCCAGGACACCAACCCACTGCAGGGTGCTGTCACACACACTCCTACTGTGACAATTTAGACAACTTTTTTTTTTATTAACGTTACAAGGGAATGATGTTGAACAAAATGATGTTATTTGAGGACCTGCTGCATAAATGCTGAAGAGAAGAATTTCATGACAATGTCGTGACAATATCAGTAGAAGGAACGTCATATGCTATTTGAACAGCACTATGCAGAATATGGGCAGGACAGCCAACCCCTTCCATAGAATCATTCATGCTCTGCTTCAATTTTAACTACACATTTTCTGTACCTGTATGCATACATTGACATGGTCCCCACCAAAAGCTATACAATTTATCTCATGAATTTCTACCTCATTAATAAAGTCCACTAAAATTGTCCAATGTGCCTGAAGTCTTCTCTGGAAGATTTTACTCACGATAGTCTTAAAACAATCCTTTTCACAAGAAAATATTGCACGAGAAATAGGAAATTTTTTTCTGATCATGATTATTTTATTGCACTTGGCTATGCCACAAAAAGGTGAGGCATTAGATCTTTAATAATCTGTAGAATAAATGTAACTATTATATTTTCTATTATTGCTGTAGATTTTGTCCTGGCACTTAAATATTTGCTTGCAGTTTTGGAATCGAAAAATGCTCTGGTAGCAGTACCTTCAAATAGTCATTTGAGCTTTAAGATTGATGAAGACATACACTAGGGAAAGCCATTACAGTTTCTGTTGCCCAGGCTGGTCTCAAATTCCTAGTTCAAGAGTTCCTACTGCTTTGGCCTCCCAAAATGCTGGGATTACAGGCATGAGCCACATCTGGCCTATAGCTGACTTTTTTGTGTGTGCTGAATGAACAACTGCAATTACACAAAAAGCTTGAAGATAACTTATAAGACACAGTAAGAACTGTGCTTGTAAGATAGTCTGCTGGAGCAAAGCCAGAGTCGATCTTACATAGGTTTTGAGAATTCTGACATTCAGGGACTGGTGGGCTTTCAGAAGTGAAGTGCCTAGACACTGAAGGATTTTCAGCTACCTGACTGTGGTCACTGGAGGAAGGCTGCTGTTGACTGGCTGACTCTGGAGCAAGGCTAATGGAGGGAGGCCCTTGCCTATTGGCTGTTATCTGTGAGTGTGGGGCATCTCAGATTACTGAGACTGATTGGCTTTCAGATGCTTTGGGCTCTTAACGATTTGCTCCATTTCAGAAGCTTGTAGGGAGGCTGTTTTCTGACTGATTGATGATGAGAAACATGGCCATAGGAGTGAAGCTATGGATGTTTGGCTGATTTTCAGAGCCTGTCTGTCGATACAAAGTCATCTGGGAATGAACAATGCTTACTCATTTATGACTTGGAAATGTGGCCAAAAAAATAGTCTTTTACTTTCTGAAATATGAAAAATAAGTACTTTTCATTCTTAGTTTCCTCTTTCGGCCTTCTCTTAGCCAAATCTGCAGGAGAGACAATGAGGGATTGTCCAGATGTTTATTTCTAAAGGTATAATTTTTAGCTGGTGTTGCTATTTAAGTAATTTAAGCACTAATTATGGGTGCAGAAAAATAGTGCTAGTTGCTGAATTTTCTAATTAAGTGGGGGAAAAAGCCGAATACAGGGCATTTAATGTGTTCTGACAAAGTCATTACAGGACACCGGATATGCCCTGTATGCAAAGAATGCCTGGCAACCCTACCAAATACAACATTCTAGTTGCCACAAACATTAAACGTTTTGTGTAACAGTAATAAGATTTTCTTTGTAAAGTGTTTTTAAAAATATCGTTTGAATGACCTTGGTTTCTCTAAAAACATCAAATTAAATTGGGCTTATTCCTTTTTTCTGTCTCTCATTTATTCTCCTCAAATTACATAGAAATCTTGAAGATCTATTCTGCTAAGAGGCACTTAGTTTTTCTTTTATTCATTGTGTTGCCAATGATGGTAATAATTTCCCACTAAAAAATTCTTAAAATAAGGTCTGGTTTACCATATAACCCTTTTGCGTTTGCTTACCTTTTTTGCTTTATTCAAAGCTGTAATTCCACCTTCCCTCTGTGAGATCAATTAACATTACCGGGAATGTGGTTAAGGGCTAGTTTTGCCTTTTTAAAACAAGTAGAAAATTTCATATTTCTTTAGATGTGTCTTAATACAATTTGCAAATCATAAAGCAAAAGTTTTTTATTTTTATTTTTTTGAGACGGAGTCTCGCTCTGTGCCCCAGGCTGGAGTGCAGTGGCACAATCTTGGCTCACTGCAAGCTCTGCCTCCCAGGTTCACGCCATTCTCCTGCCTCAGCCTCCTGAGTAGCTGGACTACAGGTGCCCGCCACCACGCCCGGCTAATGTTTTGTATTTTTAGTAGAGATGGGGTTTCACCGTGTTAGCCAGGATGGTCTCCATCTCCTGACCTCGTGATCCGCCCGTCTCGGCCTCCCAAAGTGCTGGGATTACAGGCGTGAGCCACCGCGCCGGGCCAAGCAAAAGTATTTTTAAGGGGGCTTTAAGAAATCTCTCACAGGTCTCTTAAGAGAGATCAAATATAGTTAAAATACTGAGAAACGTTCTGGATAAATCAGCCTGTCCCGTTTCTCTTGGGTGCACAAAGCAGTGGGCAGCAGCTGTTTGACATCCTAGATGGGGCCTGGGGGTAAAATGACAAAGCAGTGCTACCACATGGCTGTCAGCTTCCAAGGTGGGTGGGAAAACGTCTCACTCAAAAGACAATGGTTGGAATACCTCCTCTTGGCCACAAGTCCCATCCCACCCTACATCAGAAGTTATACATCTTTTATCTGTTTATGTCCCTGGAGGCAAGCTGTAGTCAACTGCAGCAGAATCCTCAGACCTGTATATACAGAACCGCAGATACAAAGATAAGAACACGACTACCAATCACCAAACATTTGAGGAACACTGTGAAAGTGAGGCACTAAGCTCAACAAACAAGCAAACTCAAACAGGGTAAATAGAACAAGCAGAAAGACTCCAAAATAGTTGTAATTAATACCCTCAGTGTGATAGAAGAGGCACATTGCATATTCATATGTAACAAGATAAGCAATTAGAAAAATTATTATATAATTTTGGGGTTTTTTGGTCATTATTTTTTGATCACAGAAACTGTAAAAGCTCGGTAAATAACCCTAATGTAAAAATGGACAAATGTCAACATTAATTAGAAGATCTAGATGAAGAGTGTTCTCATAATCTAGCACAATCCAGAAGTTCTGGTGTCCACCTCAGAGGAGGAGGGGAAGGGAGGGAGATGAGAGGGAGGGAAGGAACCAGGGAGTGAGAGAGATCAGAGGTAATGGAAAGAAGAAAAGAAAGAAAGAAAGAAAAAGAGAGAAAGGAAGGAAGGAAAAAAGGGAGGGAGAAAGGAAGAGAGGCAAGAAGGAAGGAAGAAAAAGGAAGACAGATTTCCCACATCTAGACAAGAGTCTTCGAATGAAGGGCCCCAATGGATAAGGACCCCAAAAGGCCCTAATGGGTAGGATTTTTGAAAAGCACCCATTAGACACATTCAAATTGTATTCACTATCCATGGATAAAGAGAAAATCCTAAAAGCATCCAGTAAGAAAAAAATCATGATGCCTCCAAAGAAACAAAAATCAGATTAACTTTGGATTTCTCATCATTAGCTCTGAATGTGAGAAGAGAATGGAGTAATATCTTTGAAATCCTGGAAGACAATTTTGAGCTTAAAATTTTTTGAAAAGCTAGATTAGCACGAATTCAATTATTTCAGTACAATTACAACATCTTTTGTCATGCAGGTATTCAAAGGTTCACCACCCACAGATTTTTTTTTTTCTGAAAGGATTACTCAAGAATATAATCCAGTAACACAGAAAATGAATCTAAGAGAGAAAATGTTTAGCTTACAGAAGCAATAATAAGCCAAGAACTTGCTAAAGCATATAGTTATGTCTAAATAACCACTCATGCATAACGTAAAAAAAAAAACTCATAGCAATCTAGAAATAAAATCAAAGCCCATTTCAACTAGAAGATATGAAGAATTCAGGCCGGGCGCGGTGGCTCAAGCCTGTAATCCCAGCACTTTGGGAGGCCAAGACGGGCGGATCACGAGGTCAGGAGATCGAGACCATCCTGGCTAACACGGTGAAACCCCGTCTCTACTAAAAAATACAAAAAACTAGCCGGGCGAGATGGCGGGCGCCTGTAGTCCCAGCTACTCGGGAGGCTGAGGCAGGAGAATGGCGTGAACCCGGGAGGCGGAGCTTGCAGTGAGCTGAG
>NW_016809260.1:1177759-1181807 GCF_001698545.2 Rhinopithecus bieti
AAAAAAAAAAAAAAAAAAAAAGAAAGAATTCAGAAGTAAGTGAAAATATGCTAAAATTTTTGTTTTGTGTAGCTTGACAAAAAAATACAGATTATATCTAGACACAGATAGGTAAACAGAATTTTTTAGGTGAATTGCAACTTTCAGGGTAACCAAAAAAAAAAAAATGGATGTAGGACTTGTAACTTTCAAATAAATAAGAAAAGAGTGGGCAAAAAAATTAACGCGACAAAAGAAAAGAGAGGAAAAAAAAGAAAATGATAAAAAGAAAACAGTAAAAATGAGACAAGAATAAGAAAAGCCATATCAGATTGACAATTATAGAAATTGGTTATATTTCCCCATTAAAAGACAGAGATGCTGAGTAGGAAAAAAGAAAAAATCCAGCTACCTGCTATTTTGTAAGAGATATAAAGAAAAAAAAGAGAAAAAAAAGTACAAGAAAATACTAAACATATGAACAAACCATTAGTATTAATTATTAATGGACAGAATCATTCAATGGGACAAAATAAATATTTCATATTGGTGAAAGATATAATCCACCAAAATTATAAAACAATGTAGCTTCATAATATATAAAGGAAAAATGGATAGATAACAGAGGATTTCACAAATCCACAGTGGTAACATATTTTAATGCTCTTTTCTTGGGTCAGAGAGAGAAAAATTATTAAAGCTATAAAAGATTTGAATAAACCAGTTGTAAACTTGACCATAGGTAATTTGCATTCTTTTCAAATACATGTGGGGTATTTATAAAAATTTAACATGTATTAAGCCTCAAAGGGAAATCTCATTTTCTAACCACAATGTAATAAGAACAGAAATTAACAAAAAAAAAGATAGTCAAAAATAAAAACAACAAAACAGTAAACTTGAAAGTTAAAAAAGTAGAAAAAAAAAAAAAAACTTTTCTAAGTAATCTTGGGTTAAAGTAGAAATAAAAACATATTTGCAATGGGTTACAAATCAATGTTAATGTAAATACATGTTATCAAACTTGTGAGATTACTGAGAAAAAATTATGAAAACTGTGTCAGAAATAGTGTGACGAGACAGCAATCTCTGATTCTCTTCAATCTGCCTTTTCCTCATTATTGTGGAGAGTCTTTTTTGAAAAATATTGCACGGTAATGATACTATGAAGTTGTGAAAGATGGGTTATATAAATGAGAGAGAGGGGGCATGTTTACCTTTTAGGCATGAAGAATGTGTGGGTCTCATGCAGGGGTGTCCCATCTTCTGGCTTCCCTGGGCCACACTGGAAGAAGAATTGTCTTGAGCCACGCAGGAAATACACTAACACTAAAGATAGCTGATAAGCTTTAAAAATTCGCAAAAAAAAAAAAACCTCATAATATGTTAAGAAAGCTTACAAATTTGTGTTGGGCTGCATTCAAAGCCCTCCTGGGCTACATGCGGGCTGTGGGCCTTGGGTTGAACAAGCTTGGTCTAGAGTAAAGCGGTTTTACCAGTCTTGGCTTTGAGGGGCTAACAGGAGTTGCTGAGCTTGGGCAAGTGCTAAGCGCTTTGGCTCCTTGTAGAATGTCCTGCAAGCTTTCAGGATATGGGAGTCTTAGAGATGGAAGGATTAAGGAAGATCAAGAGAAGAGGAGACTCATGGGGAGGATTTTGTATGGACTAAAAAGCAACTCAATGAGGAGGAATGTTTTCCAGAATGTCCTCCTCTGCATTCCAAGCTGTTTATGATCAGCTGTGAGTAAGATTACATTCTTTCTGGTTATGTCCTCTACCCATAAATTTTTCCAGATATTGCAGGGCGTGAAGGGAAGGATATAGAAGAAAGACTGAAAGTAACAAACTAAGTATATCACTCAGGTGATGCTAAAAATAACAAACCCAAAGAAGTCTGGGCGTGATGTCTCATGCCTGTAATCACTTTGGAATGCCAAGGCAGGGGGATCCCTTGAGCCCAGGAGTTTAAGATCAGCCTGGGAAACATGGCAAAAACTGCAAAACCTGGTCTGTACAAAAAAGACAAAAATTAGCTGGGTGTGGTGGCATGGGCCTGTAGTCCCAACTACTTGGGAGGCTGAGGTGGGAGGATCTCTTGAGCCTAGGAGTTCGAGGCTGCAGTAAGCCAAGATCACGTCACTGCACTCCAGCCTGGGTGACAGACTGAGACCCTGTCTCAAAAAAAAAAAAAAGAATTAAAAGGAAAAAATAAGATCCTTCTGTAGCTTGTGCAATAAATCTTTCTTTCTCTCCATACGTATGTTTATGTGTGTGTGTGTGCGCGTGTGTGTGTGTGTTTATTTACATATATACATAAAATCTTCTAGCTCTGTTCTCTGGTAGAATACTAACCAAAACATCTGTTCACTATGTGATAAGCACTAAATATTCAAAAATAAACACAATAAAGATAGAATTTACAGTTTCATATTGAGAGAACAATAAATAGACAGGTACTTTGCAAGTTGTGGCATGGGCTAAGAAGGAAAATAAACAGGTGTTATTGCGAGGAAATTATAGGAGGGGACTTAATTTAGATTGGGTGGCCAGGGACCTCTCTAGGTAGATGACATATAGGCTAAGGTGTGGGAAGGCACCAACTTCTAAAAAAAGTAAGGATAAGGGGGTTCCATGTGGAGGGAATAATACATGCAAAGGTCTTGATTCTGATGAGTGCTTGACATGTCCTTGGAACTTCCAGAATACTAAAGTATGTCCTAATCTCTCCCTTGAACACCTGACTCTATACCTAATTATCTACTGGACATATCCACATTGATTTGTATAATTCAGTTTTTTGTCTGTCTCCCATCCACTAAAATGAAAGTTCCATAAAGCAGGGGTTTTGCCTGTTTTGTTTCCCTGCTCTGTCTTAGAGTGTTGAAAAGTTCCTGGTACTTGGTAGGTCCTCATCAATATTGAATGAATGAATGAACAGTTAGGAATAATTGCAGGAGTCCAGGCATAAGATGATAGTGGCTTGGCTAAAGTGAAGGTGGTAGAGATAGAAACAGGTCAACAAGTTTGAGGTATATTTTGGAGTTCAGCACTAGTACGTAGATGAGAAATGGAGTATATAAAGAAAAGGAAGATATTTAGAGTGACTCATGGGTTTCCAGCTTGAACAGCTAAGTGGATGGTTGTGCCTTTAATAGAAATGGGACAGCCTATAGGGTAAACATATTGATATTTCCAGGACCTAGCCTACAAGCTTTGTGACTATTTGATAAATTAATTAATGAAATGGTGAATTTAATCACTGTAATTGTGTTTAGGCAAAGAACAACTACCTTAATGTGTTTTTCTTTTATACATTTTAATGATATCTTCAGCTACTTCTAGAAGTTTTTTGTTTTTTTTTTTGTTTTTTTAATGCCAGAAAGTAAATATATTAGTAGTAGAATGAAGAACTGTGTTTGGATGACTTAAGGGACCTTTGGCTATAGTGAAATCTGGAGGACAGGAAAATTCCTCATGCTAGCAATAACTGACGTTCTTGGTGCAATAACCATAGAATGGACCTGTGTGTATCACAAGAATCGGGTTTCCCTTTTCTTGATCTATTTCTCTATTTTAAGTCAGATACTTTTACTTCAAATTTTAAAATTTCATCTTACTGAAATGCTTTAGTCTTGTAAAATATCCAAGATATTTTTTGCTTTGGAATGGTTTTTCTCAAATAATGAGGCACAGATTATTATTATCTGGGGAATAGAGCCCCTGAAGTGAGAACTTGCTAAAAAGTGCACGCTAGGCCAAACTTAGGGAATCAGCAACTTTGGGTGTAGAAGCCAAATCAGCATTTTAACTATGCCTCCTAAATGATTCTTAAGCACACCAAAAGGTGAGAACCACTGCTATAGGAGTATAAAATACATACACTTTTAGAATAAAATCCGAAACATAGTTTAATTTTATTTCTTTTTTTGTTTTTTTAATATAAATTTGTGACGCTCAAAACCAGCACTTCTGAAAGTATGGACAAGGGGATGCTTAGGGATGCCCCCTAAGTCCTTTCGGTAGAGTCCACAAGATCAAAACTGCTTTTGTAATAATACTGAAATGTTAT
>NW_016809260.1:1185043-1193092 GCF_001698545.2 Rhinopithecus bieti
GAAAATAAAGCTATTTTTCATAAAAGATGTTAGCATTTAATGAATCTGTTATTATTTTAAAATAAATAAATATTTTAGAAATTACATAATTTTAGTTTCCATTTTACAGTGAATATCAATAGATATAATCCACATAAACAAAAGCTCTTTGGGATGTTCCAGAATTTTTAAGAGGGTAAAGTAGTCCTGAGTCCAAAAGTTTGATTTATCCTAGATTTGTTTTCCTCTCTAAAATAATCCTAAGGGATCTTAGTGGGAACTCTTTTCTGGTTCCTGATCAGCTGCACATTCTGAATCCTTGCGGTTTATGACCAAACAACTGGTTGACCAGGTGAGCAAATACAATATTGAGACTTTGGTGAAGCCCTTTATCTATTCTAGAGTAAACAGTGATGGTTTCCATGAAGATTAAGTAAAAAACTAGAAAAACAGGCTCTTCAGAATTTCATTCAAGTAGCCAAGTCTTGACAACACCAAAAAATGAGCAGATAGGGTATTATTAAAACAAGGATGTTTTAGGCATGTGTAATATGACACAGTAAAAACAGCATTGTCCTTGAAGTAAGCTTTCTTGAGTAAATCAACCCTCTCTGGGCCTCAGTTTTTTTCATACAGGGTTTATATTGGAATCTAACATTTATTCATTCATACATACATGTATTCTTTCTTTCTTTTATTCAACAAATATTTGTTAAGTATACTCTTAGCTTCAGACACATTGTTAAAGACTGGAAAAATAGAGGTAAATGATCTGATGTCTGAACCTGAGGTGTTCATAGTCTACAGGAAGCTAAATCTATTTAAAATTTATTTAAATTTACTCTAAAATAGGTCTCCAGTTCTACAACATTTTCTCTATTTCCCCAGTTTAATATTTCTTCATAGCACTCATCATGACCTGATGTCTTATGTATGTATGTATTTACTTTGGGGAGAGGGTACTAATTGTCTCAGTAAACTATATATTCCAGGAGGGAAGGGTTTTTGTCTTGCTAGTTTTTTCCTGACACATGGTTGACACTCGGTAGGAATTTTTTGAGTAGATGAAAGAAAATAAGGGAAAAAAGGAGGGATAAATACCTATACAGGAGTCCAGGCATAAGATGATAGTGGCTTGGCTAAAGTGAATATACAGGGGAAAGAGAGAGGAAAAAAGGAAAGAAAAGGAAAAAGAGAAAGAAAATACTTAGGAAAACAAATCAATATATTTATTGAGTAAAGAAGGATGAACTGAAGTTAGGTGAAGTATTAGAGAGTTGGAAAGAGCACTCCATGCAGAAGGAGGTGCATGTACAAAGACTAAAACTGTGGAATATCATGGGACTGTAAGTTGTTCAATATAGAGAGCTGAAATGTGTGATCAGTAGTGCAGGGAGAGGGAAAGAAGAGATGGGCAGCTGTAATGTTCTGTGAATCTATGAAGGAAAGGATGTGAAGGAGCGAGCAGCTTTGTGCATGCTTCTACTTCATGGTCTAAGCAATGTGGACTTCTCTGTGGACTGGTCAGATAGACATACAGTTTCAGTGTGGGAAAGCTTTTAGTTATTATCCAACAGTGTTGATGGTAGAATTATTGTGATTACAGTTAATGTATACTGAGTTCCTGATAAGCGAAAATAATTAACATGTATTTTCTCATTTTCAAACAACCTCATGAGGTAGAGACTATTATTAATTCCTATTTCATAGATGAGGACATTGGTGTTCAGAGGGGTTATGGGTATTGCCCAAAGTCAGTGGCAAAGTGGTAGCCAGTCTCAAGAAGACCATCAATGATCTTTACCTCCTGATATTCTTGCCCATGTGCAGTATACTCCCATAATGAAAGCAGAGCTGGTCTGCATGTGCTGTGAAATATGGTGGAAGTGATGGTGTGTGACTTCAGAGGTCAGATCACAAAAAACATTTCAGCTTCAACCTTGACCTTTTGAATTGCTCACTCTGAGGGAATCTCAGGGGCTGGCCTAAGGTGGCTTTTCTTTTTCTAGGCAGGGTAATTTGTCTGGGGTCAGGAATTAAAGGTAGAGTAAGGAATGGAAAGACACTCTTGGAGTTTGTGATAAGAATCCTGATGCGGAGGAGGTAGTAATAGGCTTCTATTTTTCTAGAGAAGCAGCTGATTTCACTTTAGGGGCCCGACAGTCCTATATAAGCTCTGGGGAATGATGGAGAAGGAACTGTGTTCACAGTGTGGCATAAAGTGAACTGAACGGAAAACCACTTGGAAAACGGGAGTTTCCTCCCAGGAACTTTAGGCTTTGGACTTCCGGAGTTGTATGAGATGAGACTGTTAATTATTTATTTATTATGTATTTGAGATGAGACTATTAATTAATAGGACATTGGAGGATTTGGGAAGACTTGGGGTTGCCTTTGCAAAGTCACCTAATGTGTGTCTGACTTACAGTAAATATCTACATAGGTTTGTTGGATGTGAATCTGTTCATTTAGCCTATATTTTAGATATCAGTTCAAACAAAAGCTTATCTAGGATATAAGTCAAAACAACACTCCTGTTAAACCAAATTTTCATTTCTTTCTTTTAAAATCTCTCAATTTTACAGTAAAGATTTAGTTGAACTAAAGATTCAGAAGGAACAAACATGTGTAGACCATCTGGTTGGTGTGAAGCACTGTGCTAGGTACTTTTACATGCACTGTCACCTGCTCCTCCTTGCAGCAATCCTCTCCATATGGGTTTGCTTTGCTCATTTAGCCCGAATAGAAGCCCCACGTGGCTTCTGCCTAGCCTTCCTGTGCTGGTCACAGTTGGGGAAGTTCTGCCACTGAGGAGGAGCCAGCTACCTGGCTCTGAGCCTGTGTTTCATAGTCTCACTGTCACAAGGCTGCTGGGTAAGAACCACTTTTTTTCTGATCTGTGTTGATTTGCACTTCTCCTCAGTAACTATATTTATGCTTAAAATAATTAATGCCCTCCATTTAGCCCACATCTTTCTTCTTATGGAGCTGTAGTACACATTAATCTCACCTGACTACATCTCATTTAAGGGAGAGCATGGGAGAAAGTTTTGTAGTTGAGAAACTGAAATAAAGGGGGACTAATACCAGATTATAATTATGTCTTACAGTTTTCAATTTTTAAAAATGTCCCAGACCAGTGTTTCTTAAATCTGGGAGCTATATGAACCTTGTAAAGGGAAAAAAATTCATGAGGTCTCAAAACGATGTCTACTAACTTGAGTGGGAAAAATACTACTTTATGGAACAAAAGCCTTATTCTACAAGCAAAGTTTTTCAAAGATGAATTGTCACTGCAAATAATCTTTAAAACAGGTGAAGTTAATTTTGTACTACCTTTAAAATGAAAAATTAACCCTTAAAATTCCTCACGAAACTCCCAAGTCACTGCAGCCAAGCCTGCCCCACCAGTTTGAGAAGATCTGTATCAGCTACAAGTTTATTTCTATATTATATATTCCCAATTATATTTGAGGTCTTTGGAGGCCCTGACAGTGTGAGGCACCACAGCTATTTCTTTCTTCTTCCTTTCTTTTTTTATTTTTTGTTTTTTTGAGATGGACTCTCAGTCTATTGCCCAGGCTGGAGTGCCGTGGCGTGATCTTGGCTCACCGCAACCTCAGCCTCCCAGGTTCAAGCGATCCTACTGTCTCAGCCTTTTGATTAGCTGGGACAACAGCTGTGCACCACCACACCCAGTTAATTTTTCAGTCTGGCCTTGAACTCCTGACCTCATGTGAGCTGCCCACCTTGGCCTCCCAAAGTGCTGGGATTATAGGCATGAGCCACTATGCCCTGCACACCTATTTCTTTCTGTATGGATTTAAAGGGAAAAAAAAATCACAGTGTATTTCTTTTAATTTGTTCATGCAGTATGTAGTTATCTGCATTCCATTTGTCTGGGTTTGCTGAGTGTGTGAAGAACTGGTGTCATAAGTACAGACAAGGCCTTCAACTTTGTTTTGCACATGCTTTAAGCCCCACTTGTATTCTCACGTGTCAGGCTCTCTCTGGGGTGAGCTGATGACCATTCTTCCACCTGCAGAGTGCATTTCATCCAGCTCCTGGCAGCTGCAAGGGTTTCAAGGCCTAGGAAAAGCTTAGTCCTCTGAGACTGCTGCTTGCCCAGAAATACAAGTCATACTTTTGTGATATCTGGTTGCTTGCCATATGGTGTCTCAAGGGGTCTGGGATCATTTACTGCAAGAATTCAGTGGAATCATGTTACAGTGCTCAGAGTCTAAGACAGGCACACAAGAAACACACTACTACTGCATGGCCTTCTTTAGCAGCATGTGGAAATGTTGCAAACCATGGGAAGGCTTGGATTAACCCCATAAAGAGACAAACAAGGAAAGAACTGGATGGGATTCCCAACAATCTTGGAGTTCAAAGGACCCATTGTAGGGCTGTTCTGGAGTGTTGGATGGGGTGATAATTATTAATAGTTCCATTTGGTTCCTATAAAAACAATCACTTCAAAAACATTGATTATTAAAAGTCTCAGAAAATTTATTTTTACCACTTCTCAGCCTTCTGGGTAAGAGCAAGTGCAGTATCTATTTATATCAGTTTAGTATCTGATACATCCTCTATGGGAGGATAATATATTGAGTGGATTTTTGGAGTTAGGAGATGGACTAGGAACTTGCCCCACCCCACCTGTTGACCTAGTATGGTAGTACCTCCAGGAATAGTGCATCCCTTTTGGGGTATAGAATGGTTGCAACAAAAAGTAGATCAAGGCTGGGTGTGGTGGTTGATGCCTGTAATCCCAACACTTTGGAGAGCCAATGTGGGAGGATCGCTTGAGTTCAGGAGTTTGAGACCAGCCTGGGCAACATAGTGAAACCCTGTCTCTACAAAAATTATATAAAATATTAGCTGAGTGTGGTACAGTGTGTTTGTAGTCCCAGCTAGGAGGCAGAGCCAGGAGGATTACTTGAACCCAGGAGGCAGAGGTTGCAGTGAGCTGAGATCGCACCATTGCACTCCAGCTTGGGCAACAAGAGGGAAACTCCAACTCAAAAAATAAATAAATAAATAAATACATAAAAAATTAAAATAATAAAGAATTTTTTTTTTTTTTTTTACTGGGAGGAACAGTGTCAAAGTTTTGATGTTCTCTTTCAGTGATAAGATGACAAATGGCTTTTCCTCCTGCTTCTCTCTCTATTTCTATACTTTGCAAATGAGCTACAAGAATGTAAGTGTAGACATTCATACTCAGACTAACTGGCTCCACTATCTAATACCCAGGTGGCCCTGGACTAATTTCTAATCTCCCATGTTTTTTCTGTTAGATGAGGATTCTATTAATAATGCCTGCTTTCATAAAGCTGTTGTTAGAATTAAATGAGGCAATACAAGTAAAGGTTTAAACAGTGCCTGGCACATAGTAACTACATCCACTATTTTGGCTATTGTTACTATTACTGCTATACTTAATTGATTCTAAGACTCACATTTTTCTCTTTTTTAACTGCTTTCTAATTGGGATATATCACAGCTGATGGTGTGACGTGCTTCATGGTCATTTTTAACTGCTTTCTAATTGGGATATATCACAGCTGATGGTGTGACGTGCTTAATGGTCATTTTTAACTGCTTTCTAATTGGGGTATATCACAGCTGATGGAGTGACGTGCTTAATGGACAGCCCTTTTTATTGTTTTGGTGACTTTGGTGGTTTGATGCAGTCAGTCTGAACAGCTGTGCAGTTAGCGTTGCACTGTTGCAGCCTAGGTCAGAGGCTCTATCCCTTGGGCTCTGTGGTATTTTGAACTTGCTGATTACTGCTGTTTATGAAAGCCTTATCCACAGGTCAATAGCTATCTTTATGAAGGCAGATCTGACAAATGCATGGGGTCCACTGTTGCCTTCAGAAGATAGCCATGAGGGGGCGGGCGAGCAAGCAGATTCTGGCCTTCTTGTCCTCAAAGTTATTGTCCCTCAGTAGGGGCTTTGCTGAGCTGGCTGCTGCTTGTCCTTGGATTACACAGGCATACATGCCCTGGCCTCCTGGGCTTCTAGACAGATTCTAGTGGGCCTCCAAGGGCTTAATACTGAAAAAACTAAGGCAGTAGTCCATTTTGGGGGAAAGTCTTTGGACATACTTTTAAAGCAGCACACTTTTGCTGCTTTTAAAATGCTATGCAGCTGAAGGGGGTATGTGTGTGTGTGTGTTGCATAAGTTTCAGTTAAGAGTGCCAGACCCTGGGAAGGAGCACTAGATGAGCTGCTCTAATTTCATTCTGCATCCAGGACCAAAGAGTGAGCTCTGAAGGAACTAACCTTAAATTCACAGGATTTGTACACAGATTCAAGGATCACTCCTCCTTATGTGATCTCAAGATGTCCCAGATTAGAATGCAGAGTTCTTAGGACTATTGACCTGGCAGTAAGAGGTTGTAGAAACAGCCTCTATGAGCAAAGACAGAAAAATCCAGATCAGAAAAGAATATGAATACTTGTAACTTGGCGGTGCCTACGTTCATTTCAATATTGGGTTGCTAGTGAAGGAAGACATGTGCTCCAATGGAAAACTATGAAACTATGTCACATCTAGACTAGCACAATACACCCTTCATGGTTATCAAATTTCTATTCTGTGGGAGCTATTTTCTAAGTAGGAAAATAACTGATACCAATCAAAATAATTACTTTCTTTGTATTTTGAAATGTTTTTGAAGTGAAATTTTTTCTGGTGGAGGAAAAATACTCCCTCACCCTCTCACCACCCCATGCCCATGCAGAAGCCTGTTTTGCATCCAAATGAGCATTCATATCAATGTTTCTTAGTCTGTAAAAATTTGTACTTCTATGACTTCTCCTTTGAACCAGTTGCCTGGTTTCTCCACGTAATTCGTGAGTTAAATAATACCTTGAACATGTGTTCATTTTCTATCTATATGACTCTCATGATTTTGCTTCTTTTAAAAATATCTTTGAACACTAGAAACACAGGATTCAAAGGACAAAGAACAACTTAGGAAGTTTTGAATATACTGGATGGGAAAGAAAGGCACCTCAAATAAGACTGGGAATGCCCTTAGGTCAGTCCTCTGGACTTTGCTCAAAGCAGCAGTATCTTAAATGCTCTTTTCTAAGAGTATTTCTCTCCCCATCTGGAAAATTCATGGTTCCAAAAATAAACTCTTGCCAAGAGCTTTTTCCCAGTTATTGTTAAGCTCCCAGATCATGGCCTATGGACAAGTGGCATAAACTCTGGCATACTGATGCAGCTCAAACCAAGAAGGTATCTTCTTCCTCTCAATGCTGCTGAATCTCTGCTGCGGTCTTTGCCAACTGTCTTTGGTTTAGACTAAGTACTGAGTTGGGGGAATATAATTTTGTTCTGGGATAACTGCCCTGAGGACTGGGGATGGAGTAGTTTTCTAAATTTGGTAAATGTGGGACCAGTGCTATTATACTCTTATAGTACTACTAATTAACTCTGAACTTTTTCCAAGGGTGGCTCATGTAAGATTTAGCATCAAGTAATACTACATCTTAAGAACCACACTAATTCTGGTATGGAACAGCTTAAGCTATGGCTGCTGAAAGAATCACAGTATCCAAGATGGAGAATCTCTCTCTGAAAACTGAACAAGATAAGAGATTGAGGGGGTAAATTTTGAATTGGTATGTCTTTGGACATTCACACTGAATGACAAGGGAAACTGATTCTGGACTTTTAATTCCACTGGACAATCATGTTTTTAGAGTCAACTTGTAAGCAGTCTTAGTTGCTCTTGTGAACTCTTTATTTCTCTTGAGATAGATGATTGCTCTGTTGCCAGGTTGGGGTGCAGTGATGTGGTCATTGCTCACTGTGATTTCAAACTTCTGGGCTCAAGCAGTCCTACAGGCATGTACCACCACACCTGGTAATTTTTTTCCAGAAAAAAAATTAACAGGTTTATTTATAATTATTACAAAGTTGAACCACTGAAACTTGTTCACTGAAACATTTTGACTTGTATTAATGCTTTATGTCCCCGCATTTATATTTAACGTTCAGAACTACCAATAACAGGAAGAAGAGAATTTTTTTTTTTTTTTTTTGAG
>NW_016809260.1:1193976-1258100 GCF_001698545.2 Rhinopithecus bieti
TTTTTTTTTTTTTTTTTTTTGGAGAATGGCCTGTTTCCCATCATAGTGGATTCTTGAGCACATTCTCCACTTACGCAGTGTGCTACCTGGATGTCTTTTGGCATAATTGTTACACATTTGGCATGGATAGCACACAGGTTGGTGTCTTCAGAAAGGCCAACCAGATAGGCCTCACTTGCCTCCTGCAAAGCACCAATAGCTGCGCTCTGGAGCCCAGATCTGTTTTAAAGTCCTGAGCAATTTCTCCACAAGATGCTGGAAAGGAAGTTTGTGAATCAGAAGTTCAGTGGACTTCTGATAATGTCTAATTTACCAGAGTTCCACAGAACCAGGCCTGTAAGGATGAAGCTTCTTCACCCCTCCAGGAGAGGGTACACTCTTGCGGGTGGCTTTTGTAGCCAGTCACTTTCTGGGTGCTTCACCACCGGTCGATTTGCGGGCAGTCTGCTTTGTAAGCGTCGTGGTATACAGATCTCATTACTTACCCCCCTTCTCCTTAGTCTGGAGCTCGGCGAGCGAGAGGTGTTGGAGAGCGATAGTGGCATGGCAGCGGCTGCCCATACCTGGTAATTTTTTTAAAATTGTTTGTAGAGGCGGGATCTTCTTGTATTTCCCAGTCTGGTCTCGGACTCCTGGCCTCAAACAACTCTTGTGAACGCTGGATGGAAGAGAGTTTATATCCATATTGCTATGCTTGCTGACCATTTTTTGTTGGACTATCTTAATGTTGAACCTCTAATAGACTATGCTGGTGCATGAGGCTGCTCAGGATTTGTGATGAGAAACAGAATAGGCAGTCAACTTTTGAAACTGGGTACAAAGTGGCTTTGGACTTAATTTACCTACTGTACTGTTCCGATGCATTTGAGACTCTACTGGGGGCAAAACCAAAACTTCTCTCTGGTGGTTCCAGGATGATATTCAAAGGGGAAGTCGTTGGTATTACAGAAGCACCCGTGAGGTAGGAGCATGGACCTATACTGACAACCTGCTGATATTTTTTCCCCAATAGAGCAGCTGCACCCCAGGGTTAATGGTTAATAAAAAACACGACTAGACAACATGTTTAGGAAACTCTCCTGACATTTCTTTCCATGTGAAGGACATTGATTACATAACACTGTCTCCATCCCTTTACTTATAAACCCATGAGTTTGGAGGAGAAAAATGGGCATACAAAGTGTAAACTATTCACTTTTCTTTCCTTCTGACAGTGAACTGCCCTACAAAGGATATGTGTCTTCCTCCTGTACATGGAGATGGTGGCCTTGACAAGCACTGCTGGGAGTGGAATCTCTAATTCTGGTTCCAATATCAGGCAGCTTGCTTGGCCACAGATACAAACTTCCTTCTCCAGTATCAGTTTTATCAATCATGAAGGTAATATTTAGATGTTACATCTGTTTCTTTTATTTTTTTTTCCTTGCTCTGTTACCCAGGCTGGAGTGCAGCAGTGTGATCACGGCTCACTGTAGCCTTAACTTCCTGGGCTCAAACAATACTTCCACCTTAGCTTCCAGAGTAACTGGGAGCACAGGCATGCTTCACCACCCCAGCTAATTTTTAAATTTTTTGGGCTCCAAAGATGTCATTCACCAAATAACTTCCCCCATAGCAGGATGCAAAATTTCAAATACATACACACAGTCGCACAAGTACATGTACAAAAAAATGTACAGTTATATATTCAAAACACTAACAAGTTTCTCAGATTTTTGTTTCTTTCAGCTATTTGATCTACCTTTATTCTCCTACATTCTCCCACATTCCTGAAGGGAACATATATTCTATATATCTATGTAGCTATAAATCTATGTATGTATATGTCTATGTATAGATATAAATGTATGCATATTAATATATGTTTATATAATATATAACATATATTTATATGTTTCCTCTTTTCTTCACAATACTGGATATTACCTTTACATTGGTAATTATAGATATATTCTTTTTATAATCAGAAAAAAATTGTGTGTAAAATCTTCAAGAGTTATCCGTATAGATAATAAGGGAAGTAGGATCTGCTCAACAATGCGCAGCAAAAATCTTAGCTATCCAGATCTTCAAATAAGTCTCAGATCTGGGGTCTCAGGCCCCATCAGCCTGGGGCCATCATGAAAGTAGCACATGGATTTACTGGCTGTCATCTGTCTTCTCTATTGTGGGATTTTGAGACCTTTCCAAGTCCCTGGGCTGTCTCATATGTGGGTCACACACAGTATTTTCAGTTATTATCAAGTGTACATATTTTGGGGGCTACCCTCTCCAAGCCTCTTGCACAGACTGCAGATGGAGGTGGTGTAGAAGAGTACAGGAGGAGAGGGAGGAAATGGACCAGGTAGAAGTAAGAACCATAATTTCTCAGAAATGCCCTTCTCTCATTCAGTGTCTATTCTCCTATCACCTTATATATGCTGAAAGAAGTGACCAAGCATGGGTAATTTATAAAGAACAGAGGTTTAATTGACTCAAAGTTCCGCATGGCTGGGAGGCCTCAGGAAACTTACAATCATGACAGAAGGGGAAGCAAACACATCCTTCACATTGTGGCAGGAGAGAGAAGTGCTGAGCAAAGTGGGAAAAGCCCCTTATAAAACCATCAGATACCTGGGAACTCACTAACTGTCACAAGAACAGCAGGGGGGAATTGCCCCATGATCTCATCACCTCACACAAGGTATCTTCCCCAGCATATGAGGATTACAATTAGGATTACAATTCAACATGAGATTTGGGTGGGGACACAGAGCTAGACCATATCATATCTTCTCTTGTAAGTCTTTCCTTTTCTTTAGAGGACGTCCTTCTCAAGGAGCCCTGAAGTCCCTCTCCGTGGGCTTTCTTGTTGTGATTACATAGCTGTGAATCCTAGGCCAGGCCTAGCCTGGGTTCAAGCTAAGGCCACCATTACGTTTTCTGATTGGCTGAGTTTCAAATACTGAAACATTTATCCTTTGAAAAACAAAACAAAATTTTAAAAAACAGTTTGGATAGAAATGGCGTTCACACTTCGTGAGGGCTTTAAATGATACCTGAACATGAATGAAACTTTCTCTAATGATCTGGGATCAACCTAATGAACATGATAGTTGGTACTGTTCTATGACACAGCTATTTCCTGCTATTGAGCTCTGTAACTGTTTGCTACAGCTCCTAAAATGCTATACTTTTGGGGATCCTCTGTCTTCTATTCATGGTTATAGTGTCTTGTTATAGTCAATATCCTTGTGAATTAAAAACTAGAAAAGCAATATTGATAAATTTGGTATAAGTAAGAGTAAATTGGCTCTTCTGAGAGTTACTGGAGTTTTCCCATGAATATAATGTATAACCTCAAATGAATTTGGGAATCTTTATTTTGGCTGCTCTGATGCCTTTGTGATTTGGCTTTTGGATGACAGCTGATTTCCTGTCTGTGACTCTGCATCCTGATTTTTCCATGGCAGTCATAATGTCCTGGAGTAATATAGTGATAGTTTCTGCTTTCATTCTCAAAGGTGTTGCAAATTGGATAATAGATTAAATGGTCACCCTACAAATGAGTGATAGTATCAGCGGGATTAAAAACTGTACTACTTTCTTCTCTAAGTGATCTATATATCAGGATTATACTCAGGTTCACCAAAAATTAAAAAGAAAACATGAAAATGTACAGCTGAGCTTTATTCTAAAGATTTCCAGATTTGCTTGCCTAATAGAAATCTGAGACGGAAGGAGGAAAACTAATATTAAGTACCTACTGTTTACCTTGACCTATGCCAAACAAATTCACATTTATTAAATTTGTTTAATCCTCAAAATAGATATAATTCTCTTCTATGTAAAAGGAAGCCAAGTCTCCAAGAATTAGCTTACAAACCTCAAGGCTGACATAAGGAGAAAAGAGAGATGCTTTTAAACCACAAATAGACTTATTTCAAGTTCTTTTATTCCATTCCTAACCACAATGTTTATCATTATCATACAGTAAGCTGGAGAACCTCCTCTTGGTAACATTATAACATTGTCTTCACAGTTGGTTAATAGAAACAGGTAGGATAGGAAAAATAACTTAATTTAATTCAGAAATGTTTGGAAAGCCTTGGTTTGGAGAAGTTGCTGAATATAATGTCATAGTGTTAGTTTAATTGTAAATACTACTTGGCTGATTATTGCTGTAGTTTCTGAGGTCTGTGGCTTTGAACATTTTTAAGCATCTGATGAGTCAAAGGAATGGAAAATCATGGGGGAAAATGTAACTTGAAACATTCTGGGTGTATCTGGAATGCAGCCCTCCATTTTTAAAAGTGAAGGCTTACAGCACAAAACAGCAGTATTCTGAGAAATGTGTGACGGCATCCACCCCATCCATAATCATTTAAAAAACTGTCCATATATTAGGACCCAAGTCTGCCATTTTGATTTATGTATATTCTTTTTTCTTATGTTTTTAATTTTTCTTTTCTTTCCCCAATTTCCTGTAGGTTACAAGAACATTTTTTGAAAGTTCATATTTATTTATCTGGGATTTTTGAGCTGTTTCTCTATATAGTCTTTTTTAAAGGTTGTTCAAGTTATTATATTATACCTACATAAATTATCACAGTCTATTGATGTTAAGATTTACCAGCTCAAGTGAAGTATAGAACACTTAACCCACTTAAGTCTCCTTTCCCCACTCCCATTTTTAATATAATTGTCTTAAATACTTCCTTTATGTACATTGAGAAACATACTGTTAAATTAAGTTTGACCTATAGCTGTCTCCTTATGTTTTAAGTACTGCCCAAAGCCTTCTAGTGCATAATAAACTGTAACCCAGCTTGATGTATAAACAGACTGTAAACCACTTTAACAAAGAGCTGAGGCTCAACCAATCACAGCAGCTTAACTTCAGCCAATTAAAGGCAGGCAGCTGTTCAAACCAGTTTCAAATAAGGTAAATGCCCACCTTTAACCAGTCCAGCTGTTTCTGTACATCACTTCTGTTTTCTGTATATCAATTATTTTTTCCTGTTTATAAATGTTGTCTAACTGTGTGGCAACCCTGGAGCCTCTCTGAACAGGTTTTCTTTGTCTTTGATTTTTAGAAGTTTGATTATGATGTGTCTTGGTGGGGCTTTCATTTAGGTTTACCCTATTTTGAATCTTGCAGCTTCTTGACTTTGTAGGTTTATACTTCTTGCCAAATTGGGATATTTTGCAGCCATTATTTTTTGAGTGCTTTTTTATTCTCATGATTTCTCCTCTCCTTCTAGGACTCCAATGACATGGAGTTAGATCTTTTGTTATGGGTCCATTGGAACTCTAGGCTCTGTTGATTTTTGTTCAGCCTATATTCTGTCTGTAGTTCACATTAGATAATTTCTGTTGCTCTGTCTTCAAGTTCATGGATTCTTTCATCTTTCTTCTTCATTAGGCCGTTGAGCCCATCCATTAAAATTTTAATTTATATTATTGCATTTATCAGTTTTAAAATTTCCATTTGGTTTTTTTTTTTTTTTTTTTTGCTGAGATTTTCTGTTTTTTTTTTTTTCATTTGTTTCAAGTGTATTTGTAAATTTTGCTAAAGCCATTTTATACTAGCTGTTTTTAAACTCTTGTCAGATGATTCAAACAGTATTCATGTCATCTTTGTGTTGTCATCTGCTAGGGTTTGAATTTGTCCCCTAAAGTTCATGTGTTGGGACTAGATTCCTCAATGTGGCAGTGTTGTGAAGTTATATGGTTTGGCTTTGTGTCCCTACCCAAATCCCATCTTGAATTGTAATTCCCATGTGTTGAAGGAGGGACCTGATGGAGGTCATTGAATCATGGGGGTAGTTTTTCCCATGCTGTTCTCATGATAATGAGTGACTTCTCACAAGACCTGATGGTTTAAAAGTGTGTGTTAGTTCCTCTCTGTCTCTCTTTTGTTGCCATATAAGATGTGCCTAGCTTTCCCTTTGCCTTTTGCCATGATTGTAAGTTTCCTGAGTCCTCTCCAGCCATGCAGAACTGTGAGCCAATCAAATCTCTTTTCTTTATAAATTAACCAGTCTCAGTCTCAGGTAGTTCTTTTTTTTTTTTTTTTTTTTTTTTTTGAGGTGGAGTCTCACTCGTCACCCAGGCTAGAGTGCAGTGGCATGATCTCAGCTCACTGCAACTTCTGCCTCCTAGGTACAAGTGATCCTCCCACCTCAGCCTCCCAAGTAGCTGGGACTACAGACATGTGCCACCATGCCCAGCTAATTTTTTGTATTTTTAGTAGAGATGGGATTTCACCATGTTGGCCAGGCTGGTCTTGAACTCCTGACTTCAAGTGACCTGCCCACCTTGGCTTCCCAAAGTGCTGGGATTGCAGATATGAGCCACAGTGCCCGGCCAAATGGTTGTATTTTCAATGGAAATCTTTTTGGCATTAGAAGCATATCTTATTTTTATATATATAGATAAAAATGTAAAGTGTGATTGATGGAACTGTTTATTTGGTTGACTTTCTAATTTAAGAAGGGAGATAAAAATCTAATGAATACTTCACATGATCCCCCAACTTGTGTTTCCCCACCCTCATCTCCTTTTTCAGATAAGTAAGCCCACAGTTGAAAATGATTTAAAAACCNTTTTGAGGTGGAGTCTCACTCGTCACCCAGGCTAGAGTGCAGTGGCATGATCTCAGCTCACTGCAACTTCTGCCTCCTAGGTACAAGTGATCCTCCCACCTCAGCCTCCCAAGTAGCTGGGACTACAGACATGTGCCACCATGCCCAGCTAATTTTTTGTATTTTTAGTAGAGATGGGATTTCACCATGTTGGCCAGGCTGGTCTTGAACTCCTGACTTCAAGTGATCTGCCCACCTCAGCCTCCCAAAGTGCTGAGATTATAGGCATGAATGACCATCCCCAGCTGCAGGTAGTTCTTTATAGCAGTGTAAAAATAGACTAATACAGAAAATTGGTATTTGGAGTGGGGTAGGGCTACAAAGAGAACTGAAAATGTGGAAGTGACTTTTGAATTTGGAACTGGGTAATGGGCAGAGGTTGGAATAGTTTGGAGGGTTCAGAAGACAGAAGGATGTAGGAAAGTTTGGAACTTTGTAGAAACTTGTTGAATGGTTTTGACCAAAATGGTTTTAGTGATATGGGCAATGAAATCCAGGCTGAGGTGGTCTTAGATGGAGATGAGGAACTTATGGGGAGCTGGAGTAAATGTCACTCTTTGCTGTGCTTTAGCAAAGAGAGTGGCAACATTTTGCCCCATGCCCTAGAGATCTATGGAACTTTGAACTTGAGAGAGATGATTTAGGGTATCTGACAGAAGAAGTTTCTTAGCAGCAAAGCATTCAAGATGTGACCTGGCTGTTTCTAAAAGCATAGAGTCATATGCATTCACAAGGAGATAGTCAGAAATTGGAACTTATGTTTAAAAGGGAAGCAGAGCACAAAAGTTTGGAAAATTTGTAGCCTGATCATGTGGTAGAACAGAAAAAACCATTTTCTGGGGAGAAATATAAACTTTTGGTTGCAGAAATTTGCATAACTAAAATGAAACTGAACGTTAATAGCCAAGACAATGGGGAAAAAGTCTCCAGGGCATTTCAAAGATCTTAACAGCAACCCCTCCTATCAAAGATCTGGAGGCCTAGGAGAGAAAAAATGGTTTCATGGTCATGCTCAAGGTCCTGCTGCTCTATGCAACCCTGGGACATAATGCCATGTGTCCCAGACACTCCAGCTCCAGCCATGGCTAAAAGGGGCCAAGATGTAGCTTGGGCCATGACTGTAGAGGGTGCAAGCCCCAACCCTTGGTGGCTTCCATGTGGTGTTGTACCTGAGGGTACACAGAAGCCAAGAGTTGAGGTTTGGAAACCTCTACCTAGATTTCAGAGGATGTATGGAGATGCCTGGATGTCCAGGCAGAAGTCTGCTGCAGGAGTTGAGCTCTCATGGAGAACCTCTACTAAGGCAATGCTGAGGGGAAATGTTGGGTTGGAGCCCCCATATAGAGTCCACACGGGGGCACTGACTAGTGGAGCTGTGAAAAGAGGGTCACCATCCTCCAGCCCCAGAATGGTAGATCCATTGACGGCTTGCACTGTGCACCTGGAAAAGCTTCAGGCATTTAACACCAGCCTGTGAAAGCAGCTGTGGTGGCTTTACCCTGAAGAACCACAGGGGTGAATCTGTCTAAGGCCTTAGGAGCTCACCCCTTGCATAAGCATGCCCTGGATGTGAGGCATGGAGTCAAAGGAGATTATTTCAGACCTTTAAGATATAATGGCTGTCCTGATGGGTTTCAGATTTGCATGAGGACTGTAGTCCCTTTGTGTTGGCAAATTTCTCCCATTTGGAATGGGAACATTTACCCAATGCCTGTATCTCCATTGTGTCTTGGAAGTAACTAACTTGCTTTGATTTTACAGGCTCCTAGATGGAAGGGACTTGCCTTATCTCAGATAAGACTTTGGACTTTTCGGTTAATCCTGGAATGAATTAAGACTTTAGGGGACTGTTGGGAAGGCATGATTGTGTTTTGAAATGTGAGAAGGACATGAAATTTGGGAGGAGGCAGGGACAGAATGATATGGTTTGGCTCTGTGTCTCCACCCAAATCTCATCTTGAATTGTCGTGCCCACTTGTAGAGGGAAGGCCCTGATGGGAGGTGACTGGATCATGGGGGTGGGTTTCCCCATGTTATTCTTGTGATAGTGAAGCATTTCTCTTAAGATCTGATCTTTTAAAAGTGTGTGGCAGTTCCTTTCTCTTTCTCTCTTTCTCCTAATGCCATGTAAGACATGCCTTATTTCCTTTTTGCCTTCTGCCATGATTGTGAGTTTCCTGAGGCCTCCCCAGCCATGTGGAACTGTGAGTCAATTAAACCTCTTTTTTAAAATAAATTTCACAATCTCAGATAGTTCTTCATAGCAGTTCCCCCTTCATAGCAGAGGGGAAAATAGACTAACACAGGAGGTAAAAAAAAAAATGTTTTTTTGAGACAGAGTCTCGCTCTGCTGCCCAGACTGGAGGGCAGTGGTGTGATCTTGGCTCACTGCAAGCCCCACCTCCTGGGTTCACGCCATTCTCCTGCCTCAGCCTTCTGAGTAGCTGGGACTATAGGCGCCTGCCACCAGGCCTGGATAATTTTTTTGTGTTTTTAGTAGAGACAAGGTTTCACCTGTGTTAGCCAAGATAGCCTCAATCTCCTGACCTTGTGATCCACCCACCTTGGCCTCCCAAAATGCTGAGATTACAGGTGCAAGCCACCGCATCTGGCCCAGGAGGTGAAATCTTTTAAGAGGTGATTAGGCCATGAGGGCCCTCATGAATGGATTAATACTGTCATCACTGCAGTGGGTTCATTATTATGGGAGTGGGTTTGTTTTTTTTTAATTAAAGAACAAGTTCAGCCATCTCTTTCTGCCCCTCTCCTTTCTTACTCTCCCTCTCTTATTCTCTCTTTGCTCTTCTACCATGGGATGACATAGCAAGAAAGCCCTCACCAGATGCTGGCCCCTTGATCTTGGATTTCCCTGCCTCTGGAACCGTGAGTCAATAAATTTCTGTTTATTATAAATTACCCAGTCTGTGGTCAGCTATAGCAGCACAAGATAGACTAAGACAGTATCTGATTATTGTCTTTTCTGATTCACATTGAGTTTTTTGGGTTTTCGCATGATGAGTAAATTTTAATATTCTGGACTTTTGGGGCATTAAATCAGAAGATTCTGGATCTTATTTAAATCTTCTGTTTCAGCAAGCCTCATCTGAAACCACATCAGCATGGAAAGGAAAGTGCTGCCCCATAACTGCCACATGGGGGTAGAGGTTTAGGTTCCCAGTGCAGCTTTCATCGGCACTCTCAGGAGGAAAGAGACCACCTCATTACATCTGGGTAAGGGTGGAAGCATAGCCTTCCCACTGGGCCTTTGCTGATGGGATCAGGGCGGGGCTACAGTTTTCCTCCCAATGTCTGGCTGGAGTTGGGTGGTTATTGTCAAAAATTTTATTCCTGCAGTTTGGAGATTTCTCAAGGAACTTAGAACTACTACTTGACCCAGCAATCTCATTATTGGGTATATATTCAAAAGAAAATAAATTATTCTACCCAGAAGACACATGTACTTGTTTGTACATTGCAGCAGTATTCATAATAGCAAAGACATAGAATCAACCTAGGTGCCCGTCAATGGTGGACTGCATAAAGAAAATGTGGTGTATATGTACCATAGGATACTATGTAGCCATAGAAAGGAGCAAAATCATGTCCTTTGCAGCAACATGGATGCAGCTGGAGGCCATTTTCCTAAGCTGTATTAGTCCATTCTTATGCTGCTATGAAGAAATACCTGGGACTGGTAATTTATAAAGGAAAGAAGTTTAATTAGCTCACAGTTCCGCATTGCTGGGGAGGCCTCGGGAAACTTATGATCATGGCAGAAGGCAAAGGAAAAGCAGGCACCTTCTTCACAGGGTGGCAGGATGGAGTGAGTGCCAAGTGAAGTAGGGGAAGCCCCTTATGAAACCATTAGATCTCCCAAAAACTCACTCATTATTATAAGAACAGCATAGGGGAAACTGCTCCCATGATTCAATGATCTCTACCTATTCCACCCTCAACATATGGGGATTATGGGGATTATAATTCAACATGAGATTTGGGTGGGGACACAGATCCTAACCATATCATAAGCTAATTAATACAGAAACAGAAAAACAAATACCACATCTTTTCACTTATAAGTGGGAGCTAAACAATGGATACTCATGGACATAAAGATGGAAACAGTAGACACTAGAGACCACTAGAGGGGCAAGGGAAGGGGGAGGGCAAGGGTTGGAAAGCTATTGGGTACTATGATCAGTGTCTGGGTGACAGGGTCGCTCATACTCCAAACCTCAGCATCATATAATATACCCAGGTAACAAGCCTACACACTTTTTCCTTGAATCTAAAATAAAAGTTGAAATTATTTTTTAAAAAATTAAATTAATTAGATGTTTTTTTCTTTTTCACTAGGGTGACCCTTTGACCCTTTCTTGGTTTTCTTGGGGCTTTTTTTTTCTTTAATCAGTGTATGTTGGTATTTTGGGTTACAGGCTTCTCTAGAATCCAGTATAAAATATATAAGGAAAGAGGAAATCTGGAGACCTCAGTTGCATGCTGTTTTTAAGGTTTCAAAGTCCCTAACTGAGCTTTTTGTCTCCACCTTTCCGAGTATTCTTATGTTTGTTTTATGTATGATGTCAAGAGATTTGGCTATATCTAGAGAAGGGAAGAGAGAGACACACCTGCTTTCTCTTCCAGCTGTGATCTTCTAGCCCTCTTGATGTGCCCTCAGTGTCCAAATATTTTGAAATAACCATGATCCCCAGAAGGTTCTATAATCAAGATTGACACGTGGCTCTCTGTGTCAGCTGGTTTCATCAACTATTTCCCTAAGTTTAAGTTGTTATTGGTGACTAGGGATATTAATTTAGACACAAATGTACATGGATTGACTTACCTTGGTTTAATTTGCCTTTGTTGAAATTGCATTCTGTCAGATTATTTTGGCCAAATTTCCTTCTTTAGCCCTGTCGTATGTAACTCTTCAAGCTAAGTTCCTAGTCCCTAACCTCCTGAGTGAACATAAATTGTTTCCTAATTGTTTGCTTTGGGCTTATAAATGAAACTTCTTCCTCTAATGTCAAATTTCATTTCATGTATGGGGCTGTTCTGCAGTGAGTAGATATATGCAAATCTCCCCCTCAAAGGCTAAGGAAGCTGGGAAGCCGGAGAAAAAGGCGGATATGTCTAGTTTCTCAGAAAGAAACATTTGATAGGAACCTCTGAACAGAAGCAATGCCTGGGGCAGCTGAGAGACCATAGATTCCCACACCTACCCTCCAGAAATATTCTTTCTCTAGCAGGTTTTTTGTTGGTAAAACATGCAGCTACATTGGACACAATCAGATAAGTGAAAAAGCACATCTTCTACAGGTTGGTGCAGTTCCTCCTCTCGCCATTTGCTTTTCATTTCTATTGCTAGCTGAACCTGTGTTGAAAAACAAATGGCCTACCGAAGCAGCCAGCCCACTGCAGTGGTGATCCACTGCCCTTCCTTACTTCACTGCACCATATGCCATTCAGTTAATAACCACTCTAGGCCAACCAGCATGTTCAGGGTGTCTCCATACTCACCCAGAAATCCAAATGCATCTAACAGACGTGCCACGCCATCCCACGTAGACGTGACTGGCCAGCCTGGGATTTCCCTACAGATGCTTCATTCCCCTTTCCCATTTCCTGGCCTCTTAGCTCCTGACTGACTCACCAAATGTTCTGGGAGAGTAGGTATATACAGATCTACCCCCCAAAGGCCAAGAAAGCTGACAGGCCAAAGAGGCTGACAAATTCAGTTTCCCAGAAAGAAACATTTATTAGGGACTTAGCAAACAGAAGCGATGCTTTGGGCAGCCACAAGATGATGGATCCCCACACTTGGTACTCCAGAAAATATCCTTTCTGTAGCAAGCTTTTTTTTTTTTTTTTTTTTTGATAAGACATGCGCTGCTGGTCATGTCTTAGACCCTTTTATGACACTCATGACCACTGGGGAAGTTAGAGAAGCATCTTTATGAAGAGTTGTCTATGACAGAGGCATTGTTTCTTGACCTTGCTGTGGGAATGCCTGGATATGCAGGAATCAATGACGGTTTCACTTCAAGATGGCATTTTTCTTGCCATGCAACAGGCCGCTTTCCTACAGGAGCCCACTTACAGAGTTCGCCTGTGAGGTGTGATTTCTGAGTAATTTCAGGGTGTTACAAGTTCCTTTGCAAGGGATCATATATCTTGTTATCAGTAGTGTAGACCCGGAGGTAAATTAGTTTCAGGTCGAGGACTTAGAATGTATTTTTAGATGCGAGCCTCCTACGTGGTGGGGAAGACTTCAGGTGATGATAGGGTCAGGGGATGCCAAGGAGAGGGAAAGAAGCATGTGCTATAAGGGGTGGGAGAGTGAGCTGGTTGAATCTGGGGATTCAACCTAGAGAAAGCTGAGAGAAAGGAGGCCACCAAACGTGGCATATTTCTGAAAGTTAGCCAGCATGACTGACTGCCTATCAGTACAGAACCAATCAGATATTTTGTTCTCTATCATGTTATTTAGATAAAATATGTCAGAAATTACAAACTCAGATGTCTACAGGGGCCAGGTTAATGACCTGGTTACAAAAATATGTTTTCCTTTCTTTTGAACTCTAAGAAAAGTAATAACCCTAGCATGATTACAATTAACAACACCCTCCAAAGGCTTCCTATTTCGTCTAGTAAATGACAAACTCCCTTCAATAGTCTATGAGACTCCACACCATCTCTACCCTGTTATTTCTCTGATCTCATCTCTTATTACTCTGTGCCAAGCCAGATTAGCCTCCTTGCTGTTGGTTGAAGACCCTGGGCAACTTCCCTTGCCTAGAATCTTCTCATGGATGAACTGTCATGTCTGTCTAGAATGCTCTTCCCTGGGTTATATGCATAGCTCACTTCCTCGCCTTCTGCAGGTTTCCTCCCAAAGTCACCTTTCAGTGAGGACTTCCTGGGATCCATGGCTAATATTTTAGCTCTGGAACTGTCTATACTTCTTCCTGGCTGTATGATTTTTTTTATACTTCTCTCTACCTAATATACTATTTAACCAACTTATTAACTCTAAATGTCTGTCTTTCTCCAATCTCACTAAAATGTAAACTTCATGGTACCCCGTGACAATTAGGCAAATGGAACCCATGACAGTTAGGTGTGTTTGCATGTTTAGTCTCCAGTACCTAGAACGAGGCCATTCATGTATTAGGTTCTCAATGAGTAACTTAAATAAATGACAATGAACATGTAATGAATGCTGGTAAACTTGAAAGGGTGTGCCCCTTCTAAAGGACAGCTACTGTCTATCTCGTGTATTTTTGGCTGATAAATATGTAGACTAAATGATGCCAGACATTTTGAGTTTCAAGAAATATAGAGATCTCAATTTGTATATAAAATTACCAATTTTTTATTTTTCTGCTTTATTGAGGTACACTTGATATAAAATAAATGCATATATTTCACTTGAGATTTGATGAAATACATCCATGAAACCATCACCACAATTAAAATACAGGACATTTTAATTGTCCCAAAAGTTTTCTTATGACTCTCTGTCATCCCTCCCTCCCTCTACCCCATCTCTATAAGCCACAACCTTGTTTTCTGTAAATATAGACTGGTTTTCATTTTCTAGGATATTACATATTCTAGAATCATACAGTGTATACTTTTATTTTCTGGCCTCTTTCACTCAACATAATGACCTTGAGATTCAATTATATTATGTGCCTGATTTATTTTTATTGCTGAATATTGTTTTATTGGATGAATATACCACAATTTGTTTATCATTCATCAGTTGATGGATATTTGGGTTGTTTCTAGTTTTGGACAATTATAAACAATGCTGCTGTGAATATTTATGCGCAGGTATTTGTAGGAAAGTATGTTTTCATTTCCCTTTAATTCTCCCAATGTTTAAATATTGCTAACTAATATAAAACATTTTTAACCCAAGTAGGCAAATAGTTGATGGCCTACACAAAACACTACTGCACACCAGATTCAGCCTGTGGCTGGTCAGTTTGCCATGGATATGGAGGTTCTGTGGTTTTCTCTTGGAAACACAGATATTGAATTATGCTCATTGGCTACCCTGACCCTTTGAGACTTGGCCCCAGATTTCATTCACCATCCAGAGGTTAAATTATGTGGAGGCCATGATACGAAGCCACAATTTATGGCTTCCATTGTGTTTCTCTGTCTGGGGATACTCGGTAGGGCCAACGGTAAGGGTTTGACTTTTCCGTAGCAAGGTTGGGCTCTAGGGATGGTGAGAAGGTATGTTGGCACATCTTCTCCAATGGACTAGAGCTGGCAGAACAGTTGTCATAAGTCTACTTGGGGTGCTTCTGTCTAGGCCCCCATTACTCCATCAAGCAAGCAGATTGGAAGTCAGACAGGGTTCTGTCATTTCTTCTTGGGTGGTCTAGCTGTTACCTTAGCTGCTCCGCGAAACCTCCTGATAGGGCCTTGCAGTGAGATTTCCACGAAGGCACGAGTACAGGAGCCCTTTATTCTCTTTGTCCTGAGAAGGACGAAAAACTGCATAAATGGTTTGGGAAATTAAGCCCTATTTATTTCTTATTTTCCTTCCTATTAAAGGCAGAGAAAGGGGAAAACGGTTGGCTCTGGAAGGTAGCAGAATTCTCTGAGATAGCTGCAAAAGAGAAATAATAGAAGAAGGTCAGTTTGGGCCCAGGTGGGAATGGTAGTTTGTAAGACCTCCAGTCCCTTGCCTGAGGTGCTAGCAGGCACTCACCAGCAGCAGTGAGGAGCACTCCTCACTTGCCATGGTCATGTGAGGAGAGCTGCCCCTTGGGGTACTGGCAGGGGGCATCGCTGCAGGAGTGGATGGAAATGGAAGACCAGGGCAGTAGACAAAAGAGGTAGTTTCATACACCTGGGATACAACAAACTTCAAAAACTATTTTGGGTGAATTTGAAGGGGCTGCGCTTCTGCAGAGCAAGTGTGGATAGATCCAGAAATATACTGCTTTATCATCAGTACTTTGCTTCTATGTTGATTGATTGATTGATTGAGACAGGGTCTCCCTCTCACCCAGGCTGGAGTGCAGTAGTGTGATCATAGCTCACTGCAGACTTGACGTCCTGGGTTCAAGTGATCCTCCCACCGCAGCATCTTGTGTAGCTGGGACCACAGGCATGTGCTACCACACTAATTTTTTTTTCTTAGAGATGGGGTCTCCCTATGTTTCCCAGGCTTGTTTCAAAAAATTGAGCTTTATTTTTTCTCTTATAATAGTAGTACCTGCTTGTAAAACTTCTCTTATAATTTTTTCTCTTATAATAATAGAACATGCTTGTAAAAATTCCAGAAAATTCAGAAAAGTGTGAATAAGAATAGAAAAGTTACCTGAGCTTTTACTGTGTGGAGGTAGCCACTGTTAACTTTTGAATAATAGCTTCCTGAATTTTTAAATATCCAGGGGAAATCACACACACACACACACACTCTCTCTCTCTCTCTCTCTGTGTGTATATATATATACACATACACACACATATATACACACACATATATACACACACACATTCTCTCTCTCCCTCTCTCTCTCTCTCTGTGTATATATATATACACATACACACACATATATACACACACATATATACACACACACACATATACACACACACACACTCTCTCTCTCTCTCTCTCTGTGTATATATATATACACATACACACACATATATACACACACATATATACACACACACATTCTCTCTCTCCCTCTCTCTCTCTCTCTGTGTATATATATATACACACACACATATATACACACACACACATATATATACACATACACACGTGCCTACACAGCTATAAATACACAAATCTAATGATAAAGAGAAAATCTTATTCTGTTTACACTCCTTTCAGGGCCAGGCATTGGCTAGCACCAAAGCTTTCAAAGAATCAGGCAGGAGAAAGGCTGAACAGCTATTGGGATGGTGAAAGCCTGAATGATCCTCAAACCCTCAGTGAGTTCAGCAAAAACTCACAAAGGGCTTGCTGGGAATGAATTTATTGTGAAAGGAGTGAGTTTTTACTTGTAGGTTTTATAAGGTAAAACAAGACCGGCACACAGGTACACGGAAGTCTAGAGGCGCATAGAAACATGAAGAAGAAAACCTCGGGGGGTGGTGAATCTAATCCAGTGGTCCCCAATCTTTTTGGCATCAAAGACCAGTTTCATGGAAGACAATGTTTCCACAGACTAGGGTGGAGGAATGGTTTTAGATGATGGACCTTAGATAATCAGGCATTAGTTAGATTCTCGTAAGAAGCGCACGACCTAGATCCCTGGCATTTCACAATAGTGTTTGTGCTTCTGTGAGAATCTAATGCTGGCTGCTGATCGAACAGGAGGTGGAACTCAGGTGGTAATGCTCACCTGCCGCTCACCTCTTGCTTTGTGACCTAGTTCCTTACGGGCCATGGACTGGTACCAGTCCATGACCCGGGGATTGGGAACCCCGATCTAATCCACATTCTTCAGTAGTAAAGCCAAATCAACCCCAATGAGGATCTTAGCCACTTTCTGGTTTTCTCTTTCTCCCTCTCTCTCATGTGTATATTCACATATATACAATTTTAAAAAATTATACAAGTGGTATGGGCCAGGCGAGGTGGCTCACCCTGTAATCCCAGCACTTTGGGAGGCCGAGGTGGGCAGATCTTGAGGTCAGGAGTTTGAGACCAGCCTCACCAACATGGTGAAACCCCATCTCTGCTAAAAAAAAAAAATACAAAAAAGTAGCCGGCCATGGTGGTGCACACCTGTAATCCCAGCTACTCGGGAGGCAGAGGCAGAAGAATCGCTTGAACACAGGGCGGAGGTTATGGTGAGTGGAGATCGTGCCATTACACTCCAGCCTGGGCAACAGAGCAAGACTCCATCTCAATAAATAAATAAATAAATAAACAAACAAATTGTATAATGTGCTGTCTTCAAAAAGGAAATTATACAAGTTGTGTAATGACTTAAAATTTTGTTTTCACTTAACTGCATATTATAAATAATTTTCTGTGTCAACAAAAACATATCCAGATTCTGACTATTAATAGCAGCATGACATTCTACTATACAGATGGATCAAAATATTTATCCACTCTTCAATGATTAAACATTTAGATTGTTTCAGTTTTTCACTATTATAAACAATGCCACAATAAATGTTTTGCACATGCATTGATTTACATTTTTCTTACACTTTTTAAGGTGAAATTGCTGGGACATAGAGCATGTCCATTTTGAAGGTTTGTGGCACTTATTACCAAAGCATCCTTCACAAAAAGTGTAGCAATTATCCTCCCACTAATCCTGTATGAGAATCCATTTTCTTATATGCTTGTTGTTGCTAGATATTAAAATGCTTATATATTTTTGAAAATCTGGCTAACAAGTAAAAAAAATTATTTTAATTATAGCAAGAGTATATGTCTTCCTTTTGAATTACTGTAGAAATGTAAATTATTTATTACATGTATTTTAAATACGTTCTTGCAGTTTTTAAATTTTACTTTTGATCTAGCTTCTGGGTTTTTTTTCACAATATGAAAGTTTTTCTCTTTTAACATAATGACTTATAATTTTTTGCTTCATGATTCCTCCTTTGGTGTTATATTATAAAGACTTTTATTCATACTAAGATGGTAAAATTATTCACCTATATCCATATTTTTCTTGTAATCTTAGAGTTTAATATTTTAATTTTTAAACATACCTGATTTTTTGTATAGAAGGCAAAAGCCATGATCCAACTTACTTTTTCACAAATAGCTAGCAGGTTGACTCAATACTATCATGCTATCTGATTTGAAATGTCTGATTTATGACAATCTTATTCTGACTCCAGACTAGAAGGGGCCTAAGAAATGCAAGAAATACCTATGGAACCTGCCTGTCCATGGGTAATGGTATTCTCATAATATTAAAATTTTACATTCTAAAAACTGCGTGCTACACTAACCCCACCGCACTGCTTGCTTGCTATTTTTATTATAACCTATTAGCCTTGCACTATTTTCAGCATACTACCCTCTGTGTGTTTATTAAGCAGCCAGAAGGCTATGCCCAATTTTTCTTCTAAAAACCAAATTGTCCTGCAACTCTATAAAATAGAAAACACAAACTATTTTTCTCTATATTCACACTCAACACAAAACACTTCTGTGACCAAATATGTGTGCAAAAATAAGTCATTTAAAATCAAAGCTCCTCATGCATCAGCAAATGTGCTCAGGGTGAGCCAAACAGCGTTTTTCAAAGTAACTTTCAGGGGCCAATATGGCAGACTAGAAGCAGCTCGTGTGCACTGCTGTCATGGAGAGGAAACAAAGGGCTCGTGAACACTGACCCTGCAGGCCAACCATCTGAGAAACCATGCCAGGAGCTGCCAAGGCAGCAGGGGAAGCTGAGAGGAGCAAAGCTGGCTGCCAGCCTATGTGGGGTCAGAGTGGAGCCAGGAGAACCTCTTCAGCATGGGAAAGGGTGAGTGAGTGAGAGCCCCCAGGGAATTCACACTCTCCACAGGGACCTGAGCAAGACTGAGAATGGTAGAATCCCCCTGCACCCCCTACACCCCTCCCCTCACACCATGCTTCTAGACTGAGGAAGAGAGCAACCTGCACATATTGTAGGGGCAACTCTTGAGTACAAGGGGACCTCTACAAGACTTGGGCCCCAGAGCAGAACAGCATTGGCACCATAGCTCAATAGAGGATACAGCTGCAGTCCCTGGGAGCAATAAGATTGATCAAATGATTGATGGAGCAGGGCTCAGCTACAGTTTCAGCCTAGCAGTCCTGCTTCAGCACAAACTCAGCTGGCCACTCCAGCCACTCCTGCCACTGGTAGCTAGGTGGGCAATGCCTGCTAGAGCTTCCAGCTCACTGGTCCTGGTTCTGTGGAAACTCAACCAGTAGTGATAGCCTCCTGTTTTCCCAGGGAGCATCCATATGGCAGGGAGGCATCCCCATCTGCTCCTAGTGCTGGTAGCCAGGCAAGCCACATCTGCTAGAGCTTCTTGCTCAGCTATCCTAATTCTGCCTGAATTTGCTGAAGGCCATTACTCCCTGCTTCTCTGTAAACACCTAGATGACAGGGCAGGCAACTCCATCCACCCCTGCTTCCCAAAGCCAGATGGGTCACACTCAGAGAGCTTCCAACCCAGTGGTTCCACTTCCACTTGAACTCTGTGGACAGGCACAACCCTGTGTTTCAGGGTTGTATACAGGCTGACCTAGTAAGAATACAGGAAGTATACAGGCTGACCTAGTAAGAATATGGCTTGCCTGCCAACTGTGACCACTGCCTGAGGAACACTCATGAACCAGAATACCCAATAAAGGAAAGGCCAGTATGGAGACAGTAATCAAAGCAGGTTCCTCCAAGACACAGGAGCAGACTAGAATCTAAGCCAGTCAACCAAAGCCACCTTACACCACACTCGAACCCCTAAGGGCAACAAAAACAAAGCCCCTCCTCCCCCAAAAATCCAAAGGACAGCAACTTCAAAGACTGAAGGAACATCAGCCTATACAAATGAAAAAGAACAGGGACAAGAACTCTGGCAACTCAAAAATCCAGAGTGTCTTGTTTCCTCCAAATGACCACACTAGTTCCTCAGCAAGTGTTCTTAACCAAGCTGAAATGGCTGAAATGACATAAATGGAATTTGGAATATGGATAGGAATGAAGATCATCAACACTGAGGAGAATGTCAAAACCCTATCCTAAGATGCCAAGAATCAAAATAAAACAATAGAGGAGCTGATAGATAAAATAGACATTATCAAAAAGAACCAAACTGATACGAGAGAACTGAAAAAACACACTACAAGAATTTCATACTTGGAATTGCAAGTATTAACAGTAGAGTAGACCAATTTGAGAAAAGAATCTTAGAGTTCAAAGACAGGCTGTCTGAAGTAACTCAATTAGACAAAAACAAAGAAGAAAATAAAAAAGAACAACCAAAACTTCTGAGAAATAGGGAATTATGTAAGGAGACCAAATGTATTACTCACTGGCATCCCTCAAAGAGATGGGAAGAAAGCAAGCAAGTTGGAAAACATATTTCAGGATATTGTCCATAAAAAATTTCCAAACCTCACTAGGGAGGCCAACATTCAGTCCAGGAAATGCAGAGAACCCCTGAGATATTACACAAGAAGACTTTCCTCAAGGCACATAATCATAAGATTATCCAAGGTTAAAATAAAAGAAAAAATCGTGGGCCAGGCATGGTGGCTCATGCCTGTAATCCCAGCACTTTGGGAGGCCAAGGTGGTTGGATCACCTGAGGTCAGGAGTTTGAGACCAGCCTGGCCAACATAGGGAAACCCCATCTCTACTAAAAATACAAAAATTAGCTGGGTATGGTGGTATGTGCCTGTAATCCCAGCTACTCGGGAGGCTGAGGCAGGACAAGTGCTTGAACACAGGAGGTGGAGGTTGCAGTGAGCTGAGTTTGTGTCGCTGCACTCCAGCCTGGGTGACAGAGCGAGAATTCATCTCAAATTAAAAATGAAAAGAAAGAAAAAATGGCAGCTAGAGAGAAGGGGCAGATCACCAAATAGGGAACCCTAACAGGCTAACAGTGGACCTTTCAGCAGAAACCCTACAAGTCAGAAGAGATTGAGGGCCTATATTTAGCATTCTTAAAGAAAACAATGTCCAACCCTTTTTATATTCAGCAAAACTAAGCTTCATAAGTTAAGGAAAATAAAGATCCATTTCAGACAAGCAAATGCTAAGGGACTTTGTTACCTGCCTGACAAGAGGTTCTGAAAGGAGCACTAGATATGAAAAGACCATTACCAGCCACTACAAAAACATATGTAAGTACACAGACCAGTGACTCTGACTCTATAAAGCAGCCACACAAACAAGTCTGCATAATAACAAGCTAACAACATGAAGATGGGATTAAATCTGCACATGCCAATACTAACCTTGAATGTAAATAGGCTAAAACTCTGATTAAAAGGCCCAGAGTGGCAAACTGGATAAAGAAGCAACACCCAATGGTATGCTGTCTTCAAGAGACCCATCTCATGTGCAATGACATCCATAGGCTCAAAATAAAGGGATAAGGAAAAAAATCTAAGGAAATAGAAAACAGAAAAAATAAACAGGGTTTGCAACTCTAATTTCAGACAAAATAGACTTTAAAACAACAAAGATCAAAAAAGATAAAGAAGGGCATTATATAATGGCAAAGACTTCAATTTAACAAGATCTGACTATCCTAAACATATATAGACCAAACACAGGACCACCCAGATTCATAAAGCAAGTTCTTAGAGACCTATGAAGACACTTAGATTCCCACACAATAGTAGTGGGAGACATCATCACCCCACTGGCAATATTTGATGGATCATCAAGGTGGAAAATTAACAAAGATACTCAGGACCTGAACTCACCACTTGATCAAATGGATCTAATAGACAGCTGCAGAATTATCTTCCCCAAAACAACAGAATATACATTCTTCTCATCACCACATGGCACATACTCCAAAACCGACCACACGATTGGACCAGAAAAAATACTCAGCAAATTTAAGCAAAATCGTACCAATCACACTTTTGGACCACAGCAAAATAAAATGGAAATCAATATGAAGAAAATGATTGAAAACTATACAATTACATGGAAATTAAACAATCTACTCCTGAATGACCAGAATCTCTGGGATACAGCTAAGGCAGTGTTAAGAGAGAATTTTGTAGCACCCACATTAAAAAGTTAGAAAGATCTCAAATTAACAATCTAAAATCACAACTAGAAGAACCAGAGAAGCAAGAACAGAGCAACTGCAAAGGTGGCAGAAGACAAGAAATATGCAAAATCAGGATTAAATGGAAGGAAATTGAGACACACACAAAACATATACAATATCAACAAATCCAGGAGTTTGTTTCTTGAAGAAATAAGATAGATAGACTGCTAGCTATACTAATGAGGAAAAAAAGAGAGAAGATCCGATTAGAAATGTTGAAGGGATGTTACCACAGACCCCACAGAAATACAAAGGCAGTAGTTTTTTTTTTTTTATCTCTCTAGGGATTCTGTTGTTTGCAAGTTTGTGGTTTTAATCTTCTTTGAGGTTAAGATTTTGTTCATCTTACTTGCTAAAGTTTGCAACCTTTTCTCAAGTTCAAAATCTGGTTTCTCATTATTTAAGGACATTTAAGGAGAAAGTAAATGTCTATGGATTAAGCAAAATTGTGATTTAAACTGGTGAGGTTTTGAAGTTTGGTTCAATTTGGCAAATTAGAATTCTTCTTTTGAGTGACCAATAATTAACAAAAGACCTTTATGAGGATATGATAAGTCCTGAAGACAAGGGACACTGTTCCTCCCAGCCAAAGGCACCTTAGGCAGCCAAGCACTTCTGCAAATTTCAGAGCTTATCACTCGAGACAAGAAATGGTCCCATAGGGAATTCCCAAAGAAGAAAATACAGGGAAATTTGCTTAAACTTGTGGGCACATATAAGGGACTGATTTCTCAGTGCCTTAAGCACACTGAATTCCTGGTTTTCATTGAGACACATAAAAGGGAAGAACCAACCCAAGGGTGGCACGTTGGGGCGCTATTCCCTTAAGCAGTACACTCAGTCCAAAACACCTTCCCCTTTTAGCTTTTAGTCCTTAAGAGAAAATGCAAATGATGGACAATCAGCCATCTAAAACCAAGTTTTCTTTCGGAAAAATCCACCTTTAGAGACTCCAGCTAGATACAGGTACAATATTTACGGCACCACCTCTTGTCATTATTTTTTAAAATGGTCCCATATAACTTGTGAAGAACCAAAACTTCAATGCTCAAGTGGGATACCTTTGAAATACTTCAACTAATTTACTTGCATGTTCAAATTAGAAAAAGCTGACCATAGAATAAAACAGAGTAATTGGGAATGTCATTTTCAATGGTATTTGAATGCATCCAAAAGAGGTTCTGATACAGTCATTTCTTTGCAGGAAAAAAACCCAAAAGATTGTCTAAAACAATTTCTGAATTTAAAAGGCTGCTGAAGCTTCTCCTGCCGCAGAAGGTTTCCCTTCTCCTTCCTCGGCTCCTTTTTCTCTTTATCCTTTACTGACTAAATTACCTTGCCCTGCTACGGAATTGAAGTATTTGAGCTTATGACCCTGGCTTCTCTGACTTATATCAATTAGTTTACATGTTAGCTTCGAAAACAAGGCTAAAATGAGGCTTGGATAGATAAAGCCCATTGGAGAAACTCCTAGAGGATTTCCATAAATGTTCAAAAGAAGACTGCAGGAATGCCCGTGACACTGAAAGGCTCTACTTGCAACCATTTCTTTAGTCTTCCAAAAGGGAGTTGATTGGAATAAAACACAGCAATGTCAATAACATCTAGATGAGTCAGTGGTGTCATACTTTGAAAGATTTGAAAAGACTTTTAGACAATATTCAGGTTTATCTGAGGTGAGTTCTGCTAATCATCAAAATGATACTCTCCTGAACTCCAAGTTTATAAATGGGCTACACAAAAAAATTAGCTCTGTTAGTAAAGAGACATTGCCCTAGCTGGGCTACTTCTCAGACTCACAATTTGATTAATCTTGCTGACAAGTTGTCTTGTACTTGAATTAAAATGAAAAGGGAAAGAGACTAAACCGAAAAAAAAAAAGCTAAGAAGATTGTGAATCTGCAGCTAAAATGATTATTCACCCAGTCTGGAGTGCCAAAATACATCCAATAAACCTCTGAACAGATCTAACCCTCCAAGTTGCAATTATTGAAAAAAAAAAAAATGTCCACTTTAAAAAAAGAGGTTGCTGAAAATTAACACAGAAGGAAAAACAACAGCCAAAGGAGGAAAAGATAAAACAGGATGCTCCAAGGAACTTAGAGGGATCTTTACTTATCTCCTTACTAATACTATGGGATAAATACAAATCTCATCTTATTACAAGGTCTCATTCCTCAGAGTAAACACTTGGTCCAAATGATAGGTGTCACAAATACTCCTATCAACAAACAGGTCTCAACCTGTAGCTTTCCAACCAGGTCCCTTACAAGGGACTCATATTTTCCTTTTGGTTCCATGGGCCACCATCCATGTAATAGAAAGAGACTTCCTGGAACTGTATAAATACTCATATTTATTTTTCCTTAAAGGAGGAACTGTATTTAGAATTAGATTGTATGGTATGCACAAGAGACTACATTTTTTATCTACTCTAATCTTTTAAAAATGAATTCACTTTCTATCTTTTCCAAGTCATAAAGAAGTTTCCTCTCTTGAGCCAACTTATGAAAGATAATAAGCTACATCACATCTTAATGACACGATTTTGGCTTTTGTGAGCCAGCAGTGAAGAATTGTTTCTCAGAACCTTGAATCTGATGTTAGTCTCAGAGCTATACAGGCATCTTCATTAACCTGAGCCTCTGGATCTGACTTGTGATAGAGAGTGTCCTCTTTGTTTAAATTTTAAGATTCTTGTTTTTTTTTTTTTTTTTTTTTTTGAGATGGAGTCTCATTCTGTCACCCAGGCTGGAGTGCAGTGGCCAGATCTCAGCTCACTGCAAGCGCCGCCTCCCGGGTTCACGCCATTCTCCTGCCTCAGCCTCCGGAGTAGCTGGGACTACAGGCGCCGCCACCTCGCCCGGCTAGTTTTTTATATTTTTTAGTAGAGACGGGGTTTCACCATGTTAGCCAGGATGGTCTCGATCTCCTGACCTCGTGATCCGCCCGTCTCGGCCTCCCAAAGATTCTTGTTCTTAAAGGCAACCACAAGGCTCCAGGGGAAAGGAGAACCTTCCATCTGGAGACTGTTTACTAACTTGTTTTATTCTGTTACACGTTAAAATTATTTACCCAGAAGCTAGATACTGAACAAATCATTTTGGAGATTGTGGACCCATAATTGTATCCTAACTTATAGTTATTTATGTAGTTAACTCCCTTACTAAATTATATACTCCTGGAAGGCAGAACCTTTGTCTTTTACATATGTATCTTCTCCTTTAGCATCTAGTACAGAGGTGGCGACACACAAAAGCAATGTCCTTATTACAAGTTTGGACTTTAACCAGATGGGGAGTAGAAATCTGACTCCATCACTAATTGGCTGTATCACTGTTGTCTTAGTTGCCTATCTGCAAAGTGAGGAGCAAATTCTCCTCCTCCCTTCTCCCCTCCCTCCCATCCTTTTTTCCTTTAACAAGCACTTACTGAACACCTACTAAGTGCTTGGCACCATGGCACGCAAGATAAAATAATGAATAACACAGGAATGGTTGTTGTATTGGACCCCTATTGACTCCAGTAGGGATGACACTATATCTGAGAGGATGAAGAAGAGACAGTGAACAAGACATAGGGTTTACTGGGGGGATTTACATACAGGTATGGTCCTTTGGTGGCAGGTTGATCAGGCGAACTGCTACCGTTTGTAAAAAGCATGCAGTTTATACAGCATTTTCACTTAGCACACTCCACCTAGCTACCTCCATCTAACCCAAAACAAAGGGCTTTGATCCCTTGTGTGGCCTGCATTGCAAGGGATGAGCCAGGGGTTCTGATGTCCTTTATAGATAAGGAGTGAATCTGGATTGGCTACTCCCAGATTCCTTAGCTTGGGACTCTGAGCAAATTCTTCTTAGGTCATTTTGAGGATGTGCTGAAGTTACTGCTCTCGGGCCTGTCTGCCATACAATGGTCTTTGCTCCTTTGGAACTGTTTTAAGATTAAGAAAGATGATGAAAATGAGTACAGTGATGAAGTACAATGTGAGGCAGAGAGATAGAGAAGTAGATAGGATTGAATAGGTATTGTTCAATAAATTAATGCTGATGGGGAGAGAAAAGGGAATATAATACTTTAAAAAATATATGATTGATTACCAATAAAAGAGAAAGAGAAAGCAAAGAAAGAAAGAGCTAGGAAACGAATTTAAAAAAACTGGAGATATGGATGCAAAAGAAAATTAAATGAGAAGAAAGGTGATATGAAGAACAGGCAGAAACTTAACCTACTAGGGTTGGCTGTGGTGCATCTAGAATATCATCAGAACATAAAATGTCACTAAATTGTAACCAAAAACATCTCACAGTACTCTCCTCTCACTCACTGCTGGATCCTGAGAACTGCCTTTGGCTTCTAGTATAGTGCTCGAGTATTAAGTGAGAGGAGAAAACAAGGATAATTTGGAGACTGTGAGCTTGTGTAGCTAGAAATGATGACACAATTCATATAAATGAAGTGAGGCATATAAATTAGTTAGGTCTTGAGTTTGGTGTAAAACTGATGAAGTTTCAGGTCTGAATGGCTTATCTACAGAGATATAAACAACGGCTCGTTGGAGATTGGAATGAAAATTGGTGAAATAATCCCTTTGTAAAAACATACCTAAACAATGCACAGTGTAACGACAAAATGGATAACTCTTGAGGGAAATGACAGAGACAAAGCCAAAGAGAACATACTGGATCTTGAGAGTCTTTTCCTGGATGGTAACTTTCAGGAAATAAGAGAAGGAAATGCTTCAATCAGAAAACTAGAGTTGGAGCAAGGTGGAGCAAGGTGGCGAAAGCTCCACAGATCGCAATCCTGTGTAAGGACACCAAGTTAACAACTATCTACACTGAAAAAATCGTCTTCGTAAGAACCAAAAATCAGATGAGCACTCACAGTACCTGATTTTAACTTCATATTGCTGAAAGAGGCACTGATGAGATAGAAAAAACAGTTCCAAATTGCTGACACCATCCCTCCCTGCCCCCTCTAGCAGCAGTGGTGTGGTGTGGAGATCATCTCCAGGTAGGGAGGGAGAACACAGCAATTGTGAGGCATTGAACTCAGTGCTGTGTTCGAACAGAAAGGAAAACCAGACCAAACTCAGCTGATGCCCACCAATGGAGGGAGCATTTAAACCAGCCCCAGCCAGAGCAGAATCGCCAATCCCAGTGCCTGCAAACCTCACCACCAAAGGCTACAGTATTCTGTGTATACAAGAAAACTCGAAAGGCAGTCTAGGCCATAAGGACTGAAATTCTTAGGTGAGTCCTAGTGCTGAAGTAGGCCAAGAGATAGTGTACTGGGGAGGGCATATGGGGTCCTGGTGTTATTCCACCCCAAGCTTTAGATAGCTCAGAACAGAGAGAAACCCTGTATGTTTGGAAGAAAGTAAGGGATGAGAACAAGAGTCTCTGCCTGGTAATCCAGAGAATTCTCCCAGGTCTTGTCCAAGACCATCAAGGTGGTACCTCCACAAGTCTGCAAGAACAACAGTGTTACTGGATTTGCAGTACTCCCTAAAGCAGATAGAGCCTAGGTCACAACACCCAAGTCCTTTCAAATATCTAGAAAGCGTTCCCAAGAAGAACTTCTACAAGTAAACCAAGGCAGTGAAGACTCCAATAAACTTCAATGCCCAGACACTGAAGAACATCTACTAGCATGAACACTACCAAAGAAAACCTGACCACACCAAAGGAACTGCATAACTCATCAGGGACCAACCCTGGAGAAACAGAGATGTGACCTTTCAGACAGGGAATTCAAAACAGCTGTTTAGAGGAAACGCAAAGAAATTCAAAATAACACAGAAAAGAGATTCAGAATTCTATCAGGTAAATTTAACAAAGAGATTTAAACAGTTAAAAAGAATCAAGCAGAAATTCTGCAGCTGAAAAATGCAATTGGCATATTTAAGAATGCATTAGAGACCTTTAATAGCAGAAATAATCAAACAGAAGAAAGAATTAGTGAGCTTGAAGACAGATTTTTGAAAATAGTCAGAGGAGACAAAACAAAAATGAATAAAAACAATGAAGCATGCCTGCAGAATATATTATAGAAAATTATCTCAAAATGGCACATCTAAGAGTTATTGGTCTTAAAGAAGAGATAGAGAAAGAGAAGGGGTAGAAAGTTTAATGCAAAGGGATAATAACAGAGAACTTTTCAAACACAGAGAAAGCTATCAATAGCCAAATGCAAGAAGGTTGTAGAACACCAAGAAGGTTTCACCCAAAGAAGATAAACTCAAGGCATTTAATAATCAAACTCCCAACAATCAAGGACAAAGAAAGGATCCTAAAGGCAGCAAAAGAAAAGAAACAAATAACATACAATGGAGCTCCAATACATCTGGCAGCCGACTTTCCAGTGGAAACCTTACAGGTCAGGAGAGAAGCGGCATGACATATCTAAAGTGTTGAAGGAAAAAAAACTTTTACTCTAGAATATTATATCTTGTGAAAATATTCTTCAAACATGAAGGAAAAATAAAGACTTTCCCAGATAAGCAAAAGGTGAGGGATTTCATCAGTACCAGACCTGTCCTATAAGAAATGCTAAAGGAAGTATTTCAATCAGAAAGAAAAGGACATTAATGAGCAATAAATAATCACCTGAAGATACAAAACTCACTGGTAAACACACAGAAAAACACAGAGTAGTATAACACTGTAACTGTGGTGTGTAAACTACTCTTATCCTAAGTAGAAAGACTGAACAATGAACCAATAAAAATAATAACTACGACAGCTTTTAAAGACATAGTCTAAACAAACATGTATAAATAAATAGAAAAAACAAAAGTTAAAAGTCAGGGGATGAAGTTAAGTTTAGAGTTTTATTAGTTTTCTTTTGCTTGTTTATGCAAATAGTGTTAAGTTGTTATCAGGTTAAAATGATGAATTATAAGACAATATTTACAAACCTCATGATAACCTCAAACAAGCAAACAAAAAACATACAATGGATACACAAAAAGTAAAAAGCAAGAAACTAAATTACATCACCAAAGAAAATTACCTTCACTAGAAGAATATAGGAAGGAAAGAAAGAAGGAAGAGAAGACCGTAAAACAACCAGAAAACAGATAACAAAATGGCAGGAGTGAGTCCTTACTTATCAATTATAACATTGAATGTAAAAGGACTAAACTCTCCAATCAAAATACATAGACTGGTTGAATGGATGGGAAAGAAAACAAGACCCAATGATCTGTTGCCTAGAAGAAACACACTTCATCTGTAAAGACACATATAGACTAAATATAAAAGGATGGAAAAAATATATGCCAGTGGAAACCAAAAAGGAGCAGGTGTCACTACACTTTTGTGAGACAAAATAGATTTGAAGACAGAAAACTATTAAAAGAAACAAAGAAATTCACTGTATAATGATAAAGGGGTCAATTCAGCAAGAGGATATAGCAATTTTAAATATATGTATGTGCCTAACACAGGAGCACACAGATATATAAAGCAAATATTATTAGAGCTACAGAGAGACATAGGCCCCCATACAATAATAGCTGAGGACTTCAACACCCTTCATTCAGCATTGGACAGATCTTCCAGAGAGAAAATCAACAAAGACACATCAGACTTAATCTGCACTATATACCTAATGAATCTAATAGATATTGACAGAACAATTCCTCCAATGGCTGCAGAGTACACATTCTTTTCCTCAGCACATGGATCATTCTCAAGGATGTACCATATATTAGGTAACAAAATAAAACATTCAAAAAAATTGAAATAATATCAGACATTTTCTCTGACCACAATGGAGTAAAATTAGAAATCAATAACAAGAGGAATTTTGGAACCTATACAAATACATAGAAATTTAACAATATGCTCCTGAATGACAAGTGGGTCAATGAAAGAATCAAGAAGGAAATTGAAAAATTTCTTGAAACAAGCAATGGAAACACATACCAAAACCTATGGAATACAGCAAATGCAGTTCTGAGGGAATTTTATAGTTGTAAGTGCCAAAATGTCAAATAAACAATCTAAGTATGCATCTTAAAGAACTAGAAAAGCAAGAGCAAACTAAACCCAAAGTTAGTGAAAGAAAAGAAATAATAAAGATCAGAGCAGAAATAAAGGAAACTGAAATGAAGAAAACAATGCAAAACATCAATGAAACAGAAGTTTGTTATTTGAAAAGTTAAACAAAATTGACAAACCTTTCACCAGACCAAAAAAAAAGAAAGAGAGAGATGATCCAAATAAATAAATCAGAAATGAAAAAGGAGACATTACAAGTGATACTGCAGCAAGTCACAGGATTACTAGTGGCTACTATGAGCAACTATATGCCAATAAATTGGAAAATCTGAAAGAAATGCACAAATTCCTAGATACATACAACATACTAAGATTAAAACAGGAAGAAATCCAAAACCTGAACAGATCAATAACAAGTAATGAGATTGAAGCCATAATAAAAAGTCTCCCTGCAAATTAAAGCTCACAACCCGATGACTTCACTGCTGAATTCTTCCAAACATTTAAATAAGAACTATTACCAATCCTACTCAAATGATTCCAAAAAACAGAGGAGAGGTAATACTTCCAAACTCATTCTATGAGGTCAGTATTACCCTGATACCAAAACCAAAGACACATTTGAAACAAAATAAAACAAAAAACTACAGACTAATAGCTTTGATGAATATTGACACCAAAAATCCTCAACAGAATACTACTAAACCAAATCTAACAATGCATTAAAAAGATCATCATCATGACCAAGTAGGATTTATCCCAGCCATGCAAGGATGGTTCAACATAGGAAAATAAATCCACACGATACATCATATCAACAGAATGAAAGATAAAAATGATCAATTGATCTTTTCAATTGATGCTGAAAAAGCATTTGATAAAATTCAACACTTCTTCATAATAAAACCCTCAAAAAATGGGTATAGAAGGAACATAATAAAAGCCATATATGACAGATCCACAGATATTAAATAGTATCATACTGAATTGGGAAAAACTGAAAGCCTTTCCTCTATGATTGGGAACATAACATGGATGCCCACTGTCTCCACTGTTATTCATCATAGTTCTGGAAGTCCTAGTTAGAATAATCAGACAAGATTATAAAAAAGGGCATCTGAATTGAAAAGGAAGAAGCCAAGTTATCCTTCTTTGCAGATGATGTAATCTCGTATTTAAAAAACCTAAACCTAAAGATTTCACAAGAAAGCTACTAGAACTTATAAACAAATTCAGTAAAGTTGCAGGATACAAAATCAACACACAAAAATCAGAGCATTTCTATATGCCAAGAGTGAACAATGTAAAAAATAAAAATTAAAAGGTAATTCCATTAACAATAGCCACAGATAAAAGCAAATATCTAGGAATTAAGTTAACCAAAGAAGTGAAGGATCTCTATAATGAAAACAATAAAACACTCATGAAAGAAATTGAAGAGAATACCAAAAAAAATGGAAAGATATTCCATCATCATGGATTGGAAGAATCAATATTGTTACAATGTCCATGCTACCCAAAGCAATCTACAGATTCAATGCAATCTCTATCAAAATGCCAATGACATTCTTTACAGAAATAGAACAATCCTAAAATGTATATGGAACTACTTTTGTGGACCCAGAATAACTAAAGCAACTAAACTGGAAGAATCACATTACCTTACTTCAAAGTATACTACAGAGATAGAGTAACCAAAACAGCATGGTACTGGTATAAAAACAGACACAAAGCCCAGTGTAAGAGAATAGAGGACCCAGAAACAAATCCACACACCTACAGCGAACTCATTTTTGAGAAAGGTGAAAAGAACATATACTGGAGAAAAGACAGTCTCTTCAATAAAAGGTGCTGGAAAACTGGATGTCCATATGCAGAAGAATGAAACTAGACCCTATCTCTTGTCATATATTAAAATCAAATCAAACCAAAATGGATTAAGGACTTAAATCTAGGACTTCAAACTATGAAACTACTACAAGAAAACACTGGGTATATGCTCCAGGACATTGGTCTGGGCAAAGATTTGTTGAACAATACCCCACAAGCACAAGCAACCAAAGCAAAAATGGACAAATGGGATCACATGAAGTTAAAAAGCTTTTGCACAGCAAATGATACAATAAACAAACTGAAGAGACAATCCACAGAATGGGAGAAAATATTTGCAAACTACCAATCTGACAAGAGATTAATAAGCAGAATATATCAGCAGTTCAAACAAATCTATAGTAAAAAAATCTAATAATCTGATCAAAAAATGGGCAAAATATTTGGATAGACATTTCTCAAAAGAAGACATACAAATTGTAAACAGTTATATGAAAAGTTATTCAACATCATTTATCATCAGACAAATGCAAATCAAAACTATAATGAGATATCTCACCCCAGTTAAAATGGCTTATATCCAAAGATAGACAATAACAAATGCTGGCAAGGTTGTGGAGAAAAGGGAACCCTCATATACTGCTGGTGGGAATGTAAATTAGTTCAACCTCTATGGAGAACAATTTGGAGGTTCCTCGAGAAACTAATAATAGATATACCATAAGGTTCATAATCTCACAACTCAGAAGGGCCCCTCCACACTCTTGGAACTGTACATCCATTAGAAACCTTAAAGTAAAACTAATCAGGGAAGTTTCCCCCCAGAAGCATTGGCATCCATCATGTGGACAGCTTTCTTCCAAAATCACAGATTGAGAGTTCTCTGCTATCACGAGACTCACATCTTTCAATGTGTTTCCTTGCTTATGCCTCTGTGAACAATGGAAGTGAAAAGGGAGTCTGTTGTTGTATTCATGGGGTATACTCTTATTTATGAAAGATTTTGCAGCCAGCCTTATACACGGACAAGTTCATGTTGTGAGAGATGCAGGATGAAGGGTCAGTGTAGGTAAGAACTTTTAATGGTATATTTGTTGCCTAATAATCAGTCAGAAATGAAACTTTGGTCTACTCCTCTTAAACTACATCATGGGTTAAAGAGAACATTGCCAGGCCAGGTGTGGTGTCTCACACCTGTAATCCCAGTAACTCTGGGAGGCTGAAGTGAGCAGATTGCTTGAGCTCAGGAGTTTTAGACTAGCCTGGGCAACATGGTGAGATCCAGTCTCTAACAAAAAATTAGCCAGGCACGGTGGCATGCACCTATAGTCCCAGCTACTCAGGAGGCTGAGGTGGGAGGATTGCTTGAGCCTGGGAGGCAGAGGTGGCAGTGAGTTGAGATTGTGCCACTACACTCCAGCCTGGGTGACAGAGCAAGACCCTGTCTCCAAAAAAAAAAAAAAAAAAAAAAAAAAAAAGAGAGAGAGAGAGAGAGAGAATTGCCAGGACATCTTCATTCTTCTGAATGAGTGTCATTTTTAGGTCTTCTTTTCCACGATTTAGAGTAAATTAGGTAATGATTAAAAATTAATCTCTCATGATAGCATCTGTAGCAGATTGTATTGTAAAGGCTATGGTTATACAACAGATTTTCAATTCTCTTGTGGAAGTTATGCTAAATATTAGAATTGCTCTAGATTGCTTACTGGCTAAATGGAGAAGTATCTGTGCAGTTACTGGCATGTCTTGTTGCCCATGGAGAAATAAATTGGATACTATGGGGATTCAGTTGTAGGGGATTAATGAATAGGCTGCCTGGTTAAAGTAAATAGACTCTTTACCCAGCTCATTCTTTGACCTGTTTAATTTTAGCTGCTTTGGTTAATGGGTATCCTGGCTAAAGAGCATACTCCAAACCCTTGGTATTATTCTCCTGATAGTCATAGTAGTCTCCCTGGTGTGTTGTATTCTCTTAAAAGCCTTAAATGTTTGTACACAGCCATCTCTAGAATGTCAAATGGTCTCTTTTCAACTGGAATGACAAGAGCTGAAAGAAATGTGTGACCATGAGGGCACTGAAACCTATGAATGATATGCTGACACTGAAAACCCAAAATGACAGTAAGAGTGGCACTAAGGCCCTAAGTTTTGGTCATACTCTCAACTAAATGAGAACTTGACCAGAAGGGAAGAATTTTGTAAACAAAATTGTGGGAAGCCATTGTTTTGGATTGAGCTCATGCAGTAGGCCCCAACAGATCGGACCAAACCAAAATAGTCGCTTATGCTAAATGTGATATAATCAAACTAAGGCTTCAAAGAAATAGATTCTAGAAGAGACCAGGTCTTGTTTTTCTCCTGTAAACAGGGCATTCCAGCACAAGAAAGTACCCTCTACTCTAACCCTTGCAAAAAAAAAATAACCTGAAGTCCTTGTTCCCACCTTAGGAATCCCACTGTTCTGCTATTTCCTAGTGGATTTCAAGACCAAATACTCACATTTACAATGGTGATAATGACATCAATGACTAAAGTTTTGGTCAATCTCCCAAAATTGAGAGAGGATGACCAAAAGGAGAAAATTTTTAAATCAGGTTTAGTCTAAAACTACCTCCTCACGTATTTTAAGTTCAGCCTAAAGGTTTCTCTGTACATAGTGAACTATAATCTAAATGGAGATGTAAACAGGCTGTAACCTACTCTTGTGTCAATCACCCAGTTTTGGCCAATAAAAGGGGCCAATTGTTTAAACTATGTTCAGATAAGGCAAATGCTGAGTTGCAACCAGTCTGGCTCTTTCTGTACCTCACTTCTCTTTTCTGTAAGTCACTTTCCATAAGTCACTTTCCATTTTCTGTCCATAAATCTTTTTCTACCATGTGGCTGTGCTAGGATCTCTCTGAGCCTCTTCTGGTTCAAGAGACTGCTTAATTCATGAATTGTTCTTTGTCTAATTAAACTCTGTTAATTTAATTTGGCTAAGGATTTTCTGTTAACAGGGTGATTGGTAGGGAAAGAAAGTTGATGGAGTAGTAACTTGAAGTGACAATACATTGTAAAGAAGGGTTTTTCAGAATAGGGAGGATGTGCATAGGCTTTTAGTCAGAAAGAAAGGGACAGGAGGAGAGAAAGACGTTCAAAAGGAGAAAAGAAAGTTGATGAAGAAAGGAATTGGATGGAATTAGGAGTCAAGGCAGGAGGGGGACGTGGGGATAAGGATTATTCAGACCAGGAAAAGAGAAGCCTCTTCCTCTGCCAGGAGGAAGGAGGATGCAGGGAATGAAAATGGTCAGAGGAATTAGAGGCAGAGGAGGATGGTCACAGAAAGTGGAAGAAAGATGATTGTTTTCTTACTGCATAACTTTGAGGGACAGTGGCTGGCCTGATGTCCTATTTTTGGACCACCCAAAACCATTGCTACACCTCAATAATAATTCATGGAAGGAAGGCAGGTAAACCAGGTTAGCCTCAGCAAGTGCAGCATAATCCATGGCCTGTGGTCATGGTTTCTGGGGCACTGGAAAGAGACTTTACCCAAAATAATTTCTTCAAACTTTAAAAATGTTCATGTTAAATGGCTTTATTGAATCTTAAGTCATATTTTTAGATAATCTCTCTCTCTCATGTGGCTTCTTTAGCGTGGAAGGCCATACCAAAATGAAGTTTTCCTGCAAATAATATTAATTTAGCATTCAAGCTATGTGTATGGGCAAGTAGTCATTTGCAAACTTGTTTTACAGGTAAGCAAAAAAGAATGAAATGGGTTCAAGGTAAAAAGAACTCTGAAAGTTGTTTTATGGAAAATAAAAATACAATGTCTTTAGTTTTTCCTTTTGTAAGATCAGGTCTACTACATAATTAGAGCTTATGTGTATTCAGGATATCACAAGAATACAGAATTGCAAAGCATCTCTACTATTGTGATGGATGTGACAAAAGGTACAAAATTTTAGAACAATCTGCAGGCCAGATGCTGCTGCTTAATGTTTGATTTGCAAAAGAAAACCACAAAAAGCTTTCATTAAAAAATGATTGGCATCCTTTGAAAACTTTGCTTAAGAGGAGAAACATCATAAGAATTTGTGAAGGTGACAGCCATTCTTCCCTTTACACTTTTTTCTTTATGTTCTTAAAAGCAGAAACAATCTTTTAACCAGAGCTTTTAAAAAAACATAAAGTTCCTATGCCCTACCCATCAACCCCTATTTAAATATGTGTGGGTAAGAGCATAATTACTGGAAACTGTGTGTTGGCAGCATATAGAGGAACCTGCTAGAGGTGAAGGAGAAGTAGAGAAAAGAGAAATCGTGTACACCAAAGAGAAATGTCTCTTGTTTCAAAGTTTTCTTAGGATTACTGTAAAATAAAATTTCCTTCAATTGATGTAAATTTAGTATTAAGTTATATGAATGACTCGATTGCTATTTGAAAGGTTGTTTTAAAATTGTTGTAACTTTTAACCATGGTTTTCATTTTACTAACATGAAAGTTCAATTTTCCATTACTCACTTGGAATTAAGCTTGAAAACATATTTCTTTTTCCCTTTATTTTTCTTCTAACTGATTGTGCAATAGAGCTGAGACATAATGTACTCTGTAGAGTAGATGGGGTTTGAGAATTTTTTTAAATCCAGAGCAAATGTAGGGAGTTGATTGAAATGTCAGAATCTCACACCGTTTGTCAAACACACACTCACCCCATGTCTTCTTGGAAGTCACAGTGCTCCCACCTATTTTCATTTTACACCAAAACTGGTTTGATGCAATTCCACAGTTGAGATTTTTTACATAAGCTGAAGTTGAGAAATCTTCACTCATTCTCACCTACTTGGCTTCAGTTTAAAATATTGCTATAATTTAAGCAAATAGTTGCAGAAAAAAAATACGCCATGGAAAGGCTAAGCAATAGTAGCTACGGCAACCTGCCTTTGACTCTCTCAGCCTTGTAGGGAATGGTGCTTCTGTCTGCACTTCACAGCAGTCTCTTTGCCAGCACTCCCTGCCACCACAGATCTCTTCCTCGGGAGTTTCAGTGAACAGTATGGGCAGTTCACTCAAGTGGAAAATTCCGGTCCTCCACATGTGCCAGCAGGTCGGTGGGGTTTCAAATGCCTGTGACAGCTTGTTGTCTTGAAATTTTGCTGAGACAGAAAAACTATGCCTTGAGCACCCCAGAATTGATATTTTTCTTTTGCTGCTCTGGTTGAAAGATAGAACATGTGTGGACTAGGATAGCAGGGTTTTTACAATGTTCGGGTAATCTCAATCACTGTGCAAGAAAACAGCTCGATAGTATCTGTCTCCCCTCAGCTTCAAGCAGCTAAATAAAGATCACTCATCTCTGGAGTCCAGAATCAAGGCCTTTCTTGCCTTGTAGTGGAATGACTTCACTGTCGTGTGGTAAGCAGACCATCTGTTTGCAATAGCACCATGACCACGAGTGGTTGCTTGAAGGGAGAGTGGCAGTATTTGAGGTCTCTCTTTTCTGAAGGATTCTAGCCAGAGTGTGTAAACTCAGAGGTCTACAGGGAATAAACAAGTGATGAAATTGAGTGAGGCAGGGAGAGGGAGACTTTGGGAACTGGAGAACCCCTGCCCGACATAAAGGTCCTGGCTTGGTTTAAAGTAGAGAGCCTCCCTCAGCTCCACCTAGTTGTTGTCATACAGAAATGTGGCTCTGTCTTGCCAGGTCTTTGGATTTGCCAAGAGAAGTCAGATAGTTACATGAAATTTATTTGTTACAAATTACTGGTAGCGAATTCATTAACATTTTGTGAACACTTCGTCAAGTTTTCAAAAACATTTCACCTCTTTCAGTTCTTTGCGCAAATGCCGACTTCTCATTGAGGATTTCCCTGAAAACTCTGTTTTGGTTGACAACCTCGACCCCACCCTGGCACTTCAGGTTTTCTCCTTCTTTGCTTTCTCTTTCTCCATAGCACAACCCTTAATTGTTATCCAATGCTGAGAGCAGGAACTTGTATCTGATTGCTCCTCTTCTGGATATCCAGCACCAAGAACAATGTTTGGTCCATAGAAGGTACTCAAGAATTTTATTGGATGAATGTGGAGGAATGCAGGTCTGATGCACAGGCATAGGACTAAGGTAAGATGAGTGAGGCACTAAGGGTGCAAAATTGAAGGGGTACTTAGCTTGTATGACCATGGGAGTGAGTGCCTACTTAAATTTTGTGTCCTGGATACCTTACTCCCTCACTCTAGTCTCTGCCATGCCAGTGTAGGTGCCATAAGAATGTCTGATATGATCCTGAGGGTGGAATGAGAGAGAGAAAAAAGGACTAGGATGTTTAACAAGTAACATGCTACCGTTATTTAAAAACGCATGACTCCAATGAATCTATATTGTGTCCATCAAAAACATGAATGATATCGACTAAAATTGGTACAGGGTAATCTTCAGTTAGAATGCATACCTTCTGGGAATTAGGAATTTTAATTCGCGTTCTCTTTTCATTTTACACAGAAAATGTAAATCATGATGAAAATGTTCTGTCAGCCAGGGGGGGATTATTGATTTCAATTTTAGGCATGGGATGACCAGAGCTGAGAATGCCTATTTATTGAAAAGCATCAAAATGTACAACAAATCGAAAAAAGAATTACTACCTGTGGAAGAGTAGTACACCTCATGTTCAAATTGAAGTTAAGGTTAAATTTTGAATGAAAACTAATTACAAGAAAAGTTCTCAGTACTTATGTAACAAAGGCCAGCTAACGTTTTCCATTTATAGTTTTACTGGCTGAAAAGGAGTATTGTCTGCACTCATATCCACCAAACAGATGGCAATCCATAATACACAGGATGAACATAGTGGCAAATGTTAAATGGGAAATCTTGACTGAGGCTCTGAGATAGGATAACTATTAAAAGGAGTTAGTGAGGCAGATCAAAATGCAAACTGTTCAATTGTTGGAGAACTGGTTTCTCAAGCAGATTTGCAGTAGGAGGAACCTATCAAGGGAACTACCAAAGAACCCACAGTAGTCCCCATGGGGGAATGAGTTTTAAACATCTTCTATGCCTGATTGTGCAAAGCTTTTTAGAATGACACAAGTGAAGAAAGAACTTTCTGTACTCCTCTCCTTTCTGGCCTCCAATCCCAGGGGCCTGAGAGTCATGCTTAGCAGGTTTGAGAGGAGATGCTGAGAGAGAGAAAGAGAGAGGGAGGGAGAGAGAACCACCACTGTCCCCTAAATCCCCTAAAACCCCTAAACAGAATACATACTGTTCATGTATGTATCCTATCTGTGTCTAAGTCCTTGAATTTCAATATCTGTGTCTAAGTCCTTGAATTTTCATTGCTAGGAAATGAAAAAAAAAAAATTAACGATCAAAGAAAGAGTTTTGTATGTTACATTGGAGTGGGCATTCCCATTATTGGATGGAGACTGTTTTGTGACATAAAGTGCCCTAGGACTATTTCAGAAGAATGAGTAGAAAAGTCATGGAACATGGTGGATTTCATTCAGAGGAAGTAAATTTTAAAGGGAGAGTGGGAGACAAAGCTCGAGTTTCCTTTCAGTCATATCTCATGAGTGTGATTGTTAAATGTGCTGATTACCCAGGGCCGTGGCAGACTACAGCCAGTCTCTACGATTATTGTTAAGTTTTCCCAGAAACTTTGCTCTTATGAAAACTACCTATTTGCTTAATAAGACCGAAAAGGAAAGAAAAGATGATCAGGTATAGTCATAGGTGATATGTATGGCTACATAGTAACTGGAACGTAAAGGAGAAAAGGAGCTCAGAGCAAATGTACTGGAGGGAAGAATGGTGCCAAGTAGTCCAGGGGAGTTGGGAGTTGGTATCCATCCCCTCCTGAAAGATCCACCCCTTACTAATACAAAAGAGAGGATTCTCCCTTGCAAAATAGCTCGTACCTTTCACTCCAGATATTTCAAAATGACATGCTGAAGCACAGTTAACTATAAAAGCTATAACTATAAGCTATAAAAATTAAGATAACTAGTAATACATCCCTGAATGAGGCAAGGAAGTGGAAGGAACATAATCTTGGAAGACAGAAGTCAGATCTGCCACTTATCTTTCTGTGCATCTCAGTTTCCTCATTTGTAAAAAAAAAAAAAAAATAGATTATTAACACAGCTTTTAGGATTGTTGGGAGCACTAAATAAGATTATATATGTAAATAAAGTGTCTTATACCACTTGACGTACAACTGTCATTCAATAAATGAGAGATACTAAAGTTAAAATAAATGCTAGAAGACTCACCATCTATATTGGAAAAAAATCATGCGTATCATTATATTACGCCTCTCTATTGTCATCATTATTATGCAATGACAGGCTTACAAATATTTTTGCAGAAAACTTATATTCGAAAAGTAATATAATGGTGTAATTTGCTTGCCTAACAATAATACAAGAAAGCACATGACAGAAGACAGGGAAGACCCACATACATCCTCCAAGAATAGTACCTCTTTTCAATTTTATTTTACACCCTAAAAATATATTTGGAGGGTTTTGATATCTTGAGAATATTAGGAGAACTATTATAAAGTGAGTTACATTTTTTGTAGTCTGTCTTTAAAAAGAAAAAGGCTAGTTTATTTTAGGGTGGTAGAGTCTTAGGCTTATGCAGCTGAAGTAACAACTCCCAATGCAAATTATTTTGTAACTTTCTTTTATCTAATGCCATCTTGGTAAATATTTATAGGACCTGGCAAATCATCCTGTTGGGCTGATTTCCCAGAGTCCCTGAGGGTAATAGGAACCTTTTTTTTTTTAGAATGTCTGTAGTTTTCAGGAGTTTCAACAAGATATAGCTTAAGTTGTGGCAATATGAAATAGATATTATGAATGCATGTGTTGATATGGTTAGCAGCATCATATGCCATCAGTCAATAAGAATGGATGATCAAATTCCAGCCCTTCCTCAGCCAGTACAAAGTTACAATTTGATTATGGCTACATATACGATTACCTAGGTAGATAATTTGATAACTGACCTTAGACTGTTCATGTATGTATCCTATCTGTGTCTAAGTCCTTGAATTTCAATATGCCATCACTTTTGACACCTGGACTGTTTTGTGGACTATTCGGCCTTGCTGGAACTCAGGGTCTGGGTCCCTCAGTGAAGCGCCAGTGCACTTGCAAGCTGGAAGTGGGTATTCACTGAGGATAGGAGAGACAGCAGGAGGTACGAATTCCAAATTTTACTTTCTGCTACCCAAACCATATCTTGATTGTAGTGGTGGTTACATGTGTATATACATTTGTCAAAGCTCATTGAACTTTACACTTCAAATGGGTATGTACTTTTATATGCAATTTATCTCAAAAAAATCCATTAGAAAATATTTTGCTCCAGTTTGCTGAAAAGTAATTATTAATATTTGAACACTGTGATGATTGAAACTTTCAGCTTGATTGGATTGAAGGATACAAAGTATTGATCCTGGGTGTGTCTGTCAGAGTATTGCCAAAGGAGATTAACTTTTGAGTCAGTGAGCTGGGAAAGGCAGATCCACCCTTAATCTGGGTGATAAAAGGAAGCAGAAAATGTGAAAAGAGAGAGACTGGCCTAGGCTCCCAACCTGCATCTTTCTCCAGTGCAGGATTCCCCCTGCCCTCAAACTTTAGACTCCAAGTTCTTCAGTTTTGGAACTTGAACTGGCCCTCCTTGCTCCTTAGCCTGCAGGTGGCCTATTGTGGGACCTTGTGATCATGCGAGTTAATACTTAATAAACTCCCCTTTACACATACACACATACACACACACACATTATATATATATTTAAATTTATATATATTTATATATATTTAAGTTTATTAAGAAATATATATATGCTATTAGTTCTCTCCCTCTAGAGAACCCTGACTAATACAGATTTTGGTACCAGGAGTGGTTCTAGAGGAAGAGAATATTAAGGATGGAGTTCTTTTGTTGGTTTGGGGTTTTCTGGAGTCGGCTGCTTAATATGATTAGACCCCAAAAGGCTAAGGACTCTACTTCTAACAGTACGGAGAACACTGATAGTCCTTAGCATTAGCTGTTTAGACAGTTATTCAAAATAAATGCATTTGACACATTGATTCATTGCTTGTGAGAGGCAAGGAGTTTAGTGACTCTATACATAATGCCTTTGCCCATATGTGGAGAACCAAGGAACATAATGAAGCTGGTTGGTTGCTCCTAAGTTTAGTGGACAAAGGGATGAAAGAAAATGATGAACTTAGGGATTCTATCTCCTGGCTTCAGAAGCAGATACTCAGCCTCAAATCTGCTACGATTGCCCTGAGAGAGAGTCTTATCAGCTGTAGAGAAACAGTTGAAATTGTGGAAAAACAGACATAAGCTCTCATCATGCAAGTGGCTGACCTGCAATGAAAGATGCAGGCGCAGCCTCCCCAGGTGTCTACTGTTAAAGTGAGGGCACTGATTGGAAAAGAATGGGACCCTGCAACTTGGAGTGGGGATGTGGGAGGACCCTGATGAAGCTGGACACTGAGTTTGTAAATGCTGATGAACCTCTTTTGTTCCCGGTACCATCCCCAGTAGTGGCAACATCCTCTCCCCGACCCATGCTGCCATCAGCCTTTCCACCCTTGTCTGAGAAGATAAACCCTGTGCTGCCTGAGTCTACAGTGATGGTCTCTCCTGAGGCAGTTGCCAGGCAAGATAATGTTGATTCTCCTCGGGAGCCACCCCCAACACCCCTTTTGCTTCTAGACTTATAACTAAAGTCCTAGCAGCCCCCTATTGGTGAGGTTGAGAGTGTGACCCATGAGGAGGTACACGATACTCGAAAAGAACTGCTTGAGTTTTCTAACTTACATAAACAGAAATCTGGGGAACAGGCATGGGAATGAATATTAAGAGTGTGGGATGATGGCAGAAGGAACATAGAGTTGGATCAGGCTCAATTTATTGATTTGGGCCCACTAAGTAGGGACTCTGCGTTTAACGTTGCAGCTTGGAGAGGTAAAAAATGTCCTAATTGCTTGATGAGCTGAAATATGGATTAAAAGATGGTCCACTGTGAGCGAGCTGGAAATGCCTGATCTCCCTTGGTTTAATATAGAGGAAAGGATCGAAAGGCTTAGGGATATTGGGGTGATGGAGTGGATTAGTCACTTTAGACCTACTCATCCCAGCTTGGGGTGGGGGGAGTCCAGAAGGTATACCCTTGACCAATGCCTTGTGAAATTGATTTATGAGGGCGTCACCTGAATCTTTGAAGAACCCTGTAATTGCTCTTCTCTGTGTGTCAGATCCAACAGTGGGAACTATAGTCACTCAACTACAAAATTTAAATACAGTAGGAATAGTTGGATCCTGAGGTGGCAGGGTCCAAGTGGCAGCACTCAACTGTCAAAGGCAAGGTGGGAGTAGCTACCATCATGGACAGCAGCGGCAAAGTGGTGATCAGAATAGTCTGACTTGTGTAGAGCTCTGGCACTGGCTAATTAATCACAGTGTTCTTAAAAGTGAAATCAATAGGAAGCCTACTGCATTCCTAATTAAATTATTCAAGTAGAAACCTTCTAGGTCGAATGGGCAAAAGGCTAATGTGAATTATACAAACAAAGAATCATGGCCCCTCAATCAATTTCCAGACTTGAGCCAGTTTACAGACCCAGAACCCCTTGAATAAAGGGGAGACTGGGTCCCCTTGAGAAACGACCCCACTACATTACTGGCAATTTATGCGGTGAATCTTTCTCCCATCCTTCCCCAAGGAGACCTCCTGCCTTTTACCAGGGTAACTGTGCACTGGGGAAAGGGAAATGATCAGACATTTTGGGGACTACTGGACACTGGCTCTGAGCTGACATTGATTCCAGGGGACCCAAAACATTATTGTGGTCCCCCAGTTAAAGTAGGGGTTTATGGAAATCAGGTAATTAATGGAGTTTTAGCTCAGGTCTGACTTGCAGTGGGTCAGTGGGTCCCCAGACTCATCCTGTGGTCATTTCTCCAGTGCCAAAATGCATAATTGGCGTAGACATACTTAGCAGCTGGCAGAACACCCCATGTTAGCTCCCTGACTGGTAGGGTGAGGGCTATTACGGTGGGAAAGACCAAATGGAAGCCATTAGAGCTGCCTCTACCTAGAAAATAGTAAATCAAAATAATATCACATCCTTGGAGGGATTGCGGAGATTAGTGCCTCCATCAAGGACTTGAAAGATTCAGGGGTGATGATTCCCACCACATCCCTGTTCAACTCTCCCAATTGGCCTGTGCAGAAGACAGATAGATCTTGGAGAATGACAGTGGATTGTCGTAAGCTTAACCAAGTGGTGACTTCACTTGCAACTGCTGTACCAGATGTAGTTTCATTGCTCCAGCAAATTAACACATCTCCTTGTACCTGGTGTGCAGCCATTGATTGACTTGGCAAATGCCTTTTTCTCCATTCCTGTCCACAAGGCCCACCAGAAGCAATCTGCCTTCAGCTGGTAAGTACACCTTTGCCGTCCTACCTCAGGAGCATATCAACTCTACAGTATTGTGTCTTAAGCTTATTCGGAGAGACCTTGATTGTTTTCCGCTTTTGCAGGACATCACACTTTTCATTACATTGATGATATTATACTGATTGGATCCAATGAACAAGAAGTAGCAAACACACTGGACTTAACGAGGAGATGTTTGCATGCCAGAGTATGTGAAATAAATCTGAATAAGATTCAGGGACTTCTACCTCAGTAAAACTTCTAGGGGTCCAGTGGTGTGGGACCTGTCAAGATATTCCTTCTAAGGTGAAGGATAAGTTGCTGCATTTGGCCCTTCCTGCAACCAAGAAAGAGGCACAACACCCAGTAGGGCTATTTGGATTTTAGAGGCAACACATTCCTCTTCTGAGTGTGTTACTCTAGCCCATTTATCAAGTAATGTGAAAGGCTGCCAGTTTTAAGTGGGGTCCAGAACAGGAGAAGGCTCTGCAACAGGTCCAGGCTGCTGTGCAAGCTCCTCTGCCACTTGACCTATGTGACCCAGCAGATCCAATGGTACTTAAGGTGTCAGTGGCAGATAGGGATGCTGTTTGGAGCCTTTGGCAGGCCCCCATAGATGAATCACTGCAGAGGCCTCTAGGATTTTGGAGCAAGACCCTGCCATCTTCTGCAGATAACTACTCTCTTTTTGAGAGACACCTCTTGGCCTGTTACTGGGCTTTGGTGGAAATTGAATGTCATCATGCATCCTGAACTGCCTATCATGAACTGGGTGCTTTCTGACCCATCTAGCCATAAAGTGGGTTGTGCACAGCAGCAATCCATCATCAAATGCAAGTGGTATATACGTGAATGGGCTTGAGCAGGTCCTGAAGGCACAAGTAAGTTACATGAGTAAGTGGCTCAAATGCCCATGGTCTTCACTCCTGCCACCCTGCCTTCTCTCCCCCAGCCTGCCCTGGTGGCTTCATGGGGAGTTCCCTATGATCAGTTGACAGAGGAAGAGAAGACTAGGGCCTGGTTCACAGATGACTCTGCACGATATGCAGGCACCACCTGAAAGTGTTCAATTATAGCACTACAGCCCCTTTTTAGGACATCCCTGGAGGACAGCGGTGAAGGGAAATCTTCCCAGTGGGCAGAACTTTGAGCAGTGCACCTGGTTATGGACTTTGCATGAAAGAAGAAATGGCCAGATGTGTGATTATATGCTGATTCATGGGCTGTAGCCAATGGTTTGGTTGGATGGTCAGGGACTTGGAAGAAGCATGTTTAGAAAATTGGTGACAAAGAAATTTGGGGAAGAGGTATGTAGAGGAACCTTTCTGAGTGGTCAAAAACTGTGAAGATATTTGTATCCCATGTGAGTGCTCACCAATGGGTGACCTCAGCAGAGGAGGATTTTTATCAAGTGGATTGGGTGACTCATTCTGTGGACACCACTCAGTCTCTTTCCCCAGCCACCCCTGTCATCACCCAATGGGCCCATGAACAAAGTGGCTATGCTGGTAGGGATGAAGGTTATGCATGGGCTCAGCAACATGGACTTCCACTCACCAAGGCTGTCCTGGCTATGACCACCGCTGAGTGCCCAATTTGCCAGCAGCAGAGACCAACACTGAACCCTCAATATGGCACCATTCCTCAGGGCGATCAGCCAGGTATCTGGTGGTAGGTTGATTATATTGGCCCTTTTCCATCATGGAAAGGGCAGAAGTTTGTCCTCAGTAGAATAGACACTTACTCCAGATATGGGTTTTCCTATCCTACGTGCAACGCTTGTGCCAAGACTACCATCCGTGGACTCACGGAATGCCTTATCCACCGTCCTGGTATTCCACACAGCATTGCCTCTGGCCAAGGCACTTACTTTACAGCTAAAGAAGTGCAGCAGTGGGCTCATGCTTATGGAATTCACTGATCTCACCATGTTCTCCATCATCCTGAAGCAGCTGGATTGATAGAACGGTGGAATGGCCTTTTGAAGTCACAATTACAACGCCAACTAGGTGGCAGTACTTTGCAGGGCTGGGGCAAAGTTCTCCAGAAGGCTATGTATGTATTGGAATTCGCATCCAATATATGGTACTGTTTCTCCCATAGCCAGGATTCACGGGTCCAGGAATCAAGGGGTGGAAGTGGAAGTGGCACCACTCACCATCACCACTAGTGATCCACTAGGAAAATTTTTACTTGCTGTTCCCATGATATTGCATTCTGCTGGCCTAGAGGTCTTAGTTTCAGAAGGAAGAATGCTGCCACCAGGAGACACAACAACAATTCCATTAAGATTGCCACCTGGACACTTTGGGCTCTTAAGTCAACAGGCTAAGAAGGGAGTTACAGTGTTGGCTGGGGCAATGGATCTGGACTATCAAGATGAAATCAGTCTACTACTTCATAATGCAGGTAAGGAAGAATATGCATGGACTACGAGAGGTCCATTAGGGCGTCTCTTAGTATTACCAATTACTACCATACCCTGTTATTAAGGTCAATGGGAAACTACAACAGCCCAATCCAGGCAGGACTACAAATGATCCAGACCCTTCATTCCACCAGGAAAAAAACCTATGACCTGCTGAGGTGTTTGCTGAAGGCAAAGGGAATACAGAATGGGTAGAAGAAGGTAGTCATCAATATCAGCTACGATCACATGACCAGCTGCAGAAAGAAGGATTGTAATTGTTAGGAGTATTTTCCCCTTCTTTTGTTAAAAACATGTTTTTCATGTATACACTTGTACTAAGAAAATATCTCCATTTTATTTCCTTTCTCCTTTATCGTATGACATAAGATTTATTGACTTCACATCAGCATTTAAGTATTGTTAATTTTATGTAATAGTATTTGGGGCCGGGCACGGTGGCTCACGCTTGTAATCCCAGCACTTTGGGAGGCCGAGGCGGGTGAATCATAAAGTCAGGAGATTGAGACCATCTTGGCTAATATGGTGAAACCTCATCTCTACTAAAATACAGAAAATTAGCCGGGCATGATGGCAGGCGCCTGTAGTCCCAGCTACTCTAGAGGCTGAGGCAGGAGAATGGCATGAACCTGGACGGCGGAACTTTCAGTGAGCCAAGATCACGCCACTGCACTCCAGCCTGGGCGACAGAGTGAGACTCCATCTAAAAAAAAAAATAGTATTTGGGTTGCAGCTTGGTGCATTTCCAGTTGTACAAAGGATATTTGTATTATGTTAGGCATAATTATGATCTTATTGTCTTTATTTGAAGATTATATATGATCTCAGGAGATACGTATGGGTTCAACTTGACAAGGGGTGGACTTGTGATGGTTAACACTGAATGTCAATTTGATTGGATTGAAGGAAACAAAGTATTGATCCTGGGAGTGTCTGTGAGTGTGTTGCCAAAGGAGATTAATAATTGAGTCAGTGGGCTGGGAAAGGCAGACCCACCCTTAATCTGAGTGAGCACAATCTAACCAGCTGCCACCATGGTGAGAATAAAAGCAGGCAGAAAAATGTGAAAAGAGAGAGACCAGCCTAGCCTCCCAGCCTACATTTTTCTCCCATGCTGGATGCTTCCTACCGTCGAACCCTGGACTTCAAATTCTTCAGTTTTGGAACTCGGACTGGCTCTCCTTTCTCTTCACCCTGCAGATGGCCTATTGTGGGACCTTGTGATTGTGTGAGTTAATATTTAATAAACTCCCTTTTATATGTATATAGATCTATTCCGTTAGTTCTGTCCCTCTAGAGAACCCTGACTAATACAAACACCTTCCCCAAAACAAAGAAAAAGCCCTTCAGTGGCTCCCATTTGCCTGTAAGACTAAATTCACAATGCTAATGAAGATACTTAAAGCTCTCTTGGTGATCCCAAGCTACCTTCAGCAGGGTTTTTAATCTGTTTTGCGTCATGGATCTTTTTGGTGGTCTGGTGAAAACTGTGGATCTCTTTTCAGAGTTACGTTTTAAAAAGCATAAAATAAAACACATTGGTGTACAAAGGAAATCATTTATATGCAAATTATATCAAAATACTTTTAAAAATTTGTGATATAGTGATATATGTACTTCTTTATTAACTCATTAAATAACAAGATCTAGGCTGGGTGTAATTTCTCACACGTGTAATCCCACCACTTTGGGAGGCAGAGGCAGGTGGATTGCTTGAGCCCAGGGGTTCGGGACCACCCTAGGCAACACGGTGAAATCCTATCTCTAAAAAAGCACAAAAATTAGCTGGGCATGGTGGAGCACACCTGTAGTCCCAGCTACTTGGGAGGCTGTGGTGGGAGGATGGCTTGAGCCCGGGAGGTGGAGGTTGCAGTGAGCCAAGATCATACCACCGCACTCCAGCCTGGGCGATAGGGCCAAAACAAAAAAACCCACAAAACCCCACACCAACAAACAAACAACAACAACAAAAATCTGGCGTAAGTCTGATAAGTACAATTTCAAAGTATCATGAGCATAAATGGTAGTTTAAAAAATCTACAACTGCAACATGCAATGAAATAATCTGTGATTTTTATTGGCAACAAAGTAACGGCTAATACTACTGTGATTCTCCCTACCCACATTCAGAATGGAAGGAAACACTAAATTTTAGTTAGAGTTTAGTGAAAATTAAGGTCGATTTTTTCTCATTCAGTTTAAACCCTCTCCCTCTACTCCATCTCCCCAGCTTTCCCCTGTCTGAATTCTAGGTTAAGAACTAATTATTTCTTAGTGAGTAATTTCCTCCCCCTAGCTTAAGCCCCAGTAAGCTCCAAGCCTTAAGCCCCAGTAAGCCCCACTCTGCTTTAGTGCAGAGATCACCCATCCTAAAACCTGTGAAGATAGCAAGAAACATGAATGTGTGGATGGGCAGGTATGTCAGACAGTGAAGAATGATAAGTGATACAGAGCACATGTCCTCCCTTAGGGCATTCACATATGACATTTAGGTTTTTTTTGAAAAACACAATAATGTACTATCCAAATAAAGATTAGCCAGGAGTTGGCCAGTGCGTATCCACTGTTTAATCAACCAGAATGAACTGCCAGTTCTCCCCCATTCTCCCACCCCTGCATCTCCATAGTTTCCTTTTTGTAGAAAGTCCTTCCTTCTAATCTCTTTTAATCAAAATACAGCCAGTTCAGGGGTTGGCATTTCCTGCTTCCAGTAGCTGGAAGTCATCTGGCCCCTCTCTGTGCTCCCAGGAAACTTGGTTTAAATCTTTCTGTGCTTTATTTATTTATTTATTTTTAGCACAGGTCACATTTTGCCTTGTATTATGTTCATTGATGTACACATTTCACCTTCTCTATTGATCGTGAGATCCTTGAAGGCAGGACGCCTCCTACATTTCTCTTTGCAACTCCCGTGGTGCCTGTATTCTGATGTACTCGGTGCTGTGGGGACCCAGCAGGGTAGATGGACTGTGTGGACTGCCCTCTGCCTCCTGCCTGGCTCTGCGTGGCGTCTTTCTCTCTTTAACTGATGAGTTTTAATTCTTCCATCCCATGAGAAATGAAGCTCTGACCTAATTTTCTTTTCACTGAAGAGACCACACTGTATTCACAAACCTCTTAGCCAGAAAAGTAATTGATGTCATATAAAGTCTTTATCAAGGAATAGACATTCATTCATTTAATCCTTCATTCATGCAATCCCTTATTCTCTTAAAAACCAGGTGAGAGCATGGTATGAAATAAATCAGATTAGAAATGGTAGTATACACAAACTGTGATATGTATTTGTGAAACTATTTCTAGTAGCCAAGAGACAAGGAGATTAAAGCCTCCTTATGAAGGGCACTCATTCTTTTTTAATTTTTGAAACGGAATCTCACTCTATCAACCAGGCTGGAGTGTAGTGGTGTGATCTCAGCTCACTGCAATCTCCACCTCTCAGGTTCAAGCGATTCTTGTGCCTCAGCCTCCTGAGAAGCTGGGATTCCAGGCGCATGCCTCCATGCCTAGCTAATTTTTTATTTTAGTAGAGACAGGATTTCACCGTGTTGATCAAGCTGTTCTCAAACTCCTGACCTAAAGTGATCCACCCACCTTGGCCTCCCAAAGTGCTGGGATTACAGGTGTGAACTACCACACTCAGTCTGATGAAGGGCCCTCATTCCTCATTGCATGTTCGGGAGTTGCCCAAGTAGCATTCTATAAACATGATCAGTCAGCAGTGCCCCACTGAATAACCATGGCTGTGGACTCCCTATCTGCCATGCGGTTACATTTGAAAACATTAAAGGAAATATTTAATTACTTTGTATCCTGGCTTTTAAAATTCCTTGCAATGTGGCATTGAGTAAATTACTGAAGATTTCTGAGTCTGTTTTGTCATCTGTAAAACATCATTTATCTCCTAGAGTTGTTTGATGGTTGAATGAGTTAATACATGTACAGCACTTAGAACAGTGTCTGGCACATGGTAAGTGTCTGTCCCATGAATGTCACAAAAGTGTTCACTAAAACAAAACATCTCCCAAATATCTACTTCATGTTAAGCACCTGCTTTGTGCCAAACATTGAGTTAGGCATGAGGGATAAAAGGCTGAACAAAACATAGCCTCTTCCTCAAGGAACTCATAATGTAACATTTTCCAATCTGTGGACCAGAGATTCTGGGGGAAGACTTTTTTCAAGAATCTATTTCTTCATTATACTGAATACATAATCTGACTCAGAAATAAATGCTTTATTTAAAAATGTATGTAGAATTAATAAACGTCAAAATCATTTAAAAGGATTTTTAGGTCACTTTTTTGTCATTACTTATAATCTCAACTCCTATTGAGGCACCAAATGCGATCATGTGGTGGCCCCCAACATTTTTCGGGAGATATTAAAAATAGCCTCTTATGGTAAAATGGGCTAGATCTACTTGTTGAGTGGATAGTGCAATCTGACAGAAATCCAAACAATCATTTCTGTTTAGGCATAGAGGAAATTCTGCCCTTGGAGAATAGCAGTAAGTACCAAGATACCGCAGAGTAAAAACTGACTCTCAAGAAATATTCGATCAAAGAGCTTCCAGGTGCTCCCCTAAAAGTTGGGAACCCTTCACCAAGAAGGATGGGGTAGAGAGAAACTCCTAGATTGATTTAAGAGAAAGGGCTCTGTTAAGAAGCAAACTCTACTGCTGTCCCTCTTATCCAGCTAAAGTGGAAGGGTATCTCCAAAATTCCAAGATGAGAGAAGGCAACCTATGGTTGTTAATGCAATCTAGCTTTCTGTGGATGCCTGGCAGGTGTCAGTACTGATGGAAGTCCCACCAAAGAGACAGAGGTTACAGAGAAGCATTTGATTCCCTTCTGCTTGCTGCTGTTCTAATATGACAGAAATTGTGGAATTGTTCATACTCATATGCTTAGTTGCCAACCACTAGATGTAAGTTCTTAGATCACTTCCTCTTCTAAGAGACGGCAGTACATAGAGGGAAAGCATGAGTGGGTTGAAATCTGGCCCCTGTTGCAGTTTGAATGCTTTGTCTTGGCATCTGTCCTAGGCAGTTTTGAAAAGACTGTAATAACTTTTCTGGAAAATTACTGGGAATTATTGTCAAATCACTAAGAAACTCATAGCAGTAGAGACTGAATATGAGATAAACTCCTACCATTTTCTAAAAGTCCCATGCCTTAAAATCATTATGGTGCAATGTTCTTTTTCAAAAGAGATCATTAGAATTTACTTTCTGGTCCAGAGCAGAAAGTCAGTATACTTTGCTACAGAAAGTCTTGGTAGTCTTTTGGTAGGTATCTCATTCTCAAGCAATTTGGTGATCTCCATGGAAAAAGAAATCTGCCTGTTTTGTGTTTTGTTTGATTTTGTTTTTTCTTATCTAGGAATTACTGTCTTTGGTTACTCCCCACAAAAATACTAATTTAGTACCAGGCCAAGTTTGTTATCTGGCAGATATCAGATACTCAGTTCAAATTTATTGAGCAACTTAAAAAAATGAGTATTCACATAGCAGTCAAACCCCAATGTGTGTGTGTTCTCCTTAGTCACAGTCCTCTACCTTGGTTGTTTTCTTTTAACGGCTTATCTTCTTTTGCTCAAAAAGCTGCTGTGGGCCTGATGAATAAGCAATTTCTTTTATCGTAATTTCAAAGCAACGATGAGCATAAATGGTACTTTAAGATATTTGCAACAACCATAACCTGCAATGAAATAATCTGAGATTTTTATTGGTTACTAAGCCACCCAAGGTCACTCACAGGTTGGTATGTTTGAGAGAGCAAGGATTATCTGATTTTACACATATATTTCTCGTTTGCTATCTTCTCAATCTAGCCATCTAAAGTTAAGAAAAAAAGCCTAGAAAATACTTGGTTATTCTCTCAACTTAGAAGGCAGTTTTTAATGAAGTTTGATATAATCTTGCTAAGAGTTGATTATCTCAAATGTTAAAGCAGAATTCGATTTCACAGCCTGCTCAAGTTCCAGATACCTGTATTTTCGCTCTTTGACCTTTTTCTCAATTTTACTCTTTAAACACAAAATAGCATTTCAACTTTTTATCTCTTTCTCCTTTTTATCATCATGTTGACTAAAGACCCTGGCCTAAGGTCTGCTCTCTTTATTCAGAGAGAGGATTTTGACATCCTCTTCCCTACCTGTGCATTTCTGGGCATCCTTGGCATTCCTGCACTGTACTAAACTATCAGTTAATGTTTAAGCCTATTAAGTTCATTATATATTCCTTCTGCTGATGGTGTACCCAAAGAATGAGGCACAGCCAAAATCTCACAGGCTTTCCTACCTAGAGCTAAGGGGAAACTCTCCTTTGGACTACATACCGTTGTTGCTAGCTCTAAGAATATGAACTGTCCCAAATTAGTTTGTATGTTTGCCATTGTACATTTTATTTTTTATAAAAGCTCTCCTAGCCTTGTGAGTTTAAAATTAAAATATGTCTTTTAAGAATATATCACTTATAATCACAAACATTGGCCAGATAAGCCCATGCTTGAGGAGGCCCTGAGTGCCTCTTGGCTGCCCATTTGGTTAGCTGGAACAAGAAGATGGTTTGAGCATTTTATAGAAGGAGTACAAGTGTTTTGGGGCCTTTACTCTGACAAGTTCATCCAGAAGTAATGGGTAAGTGTTAGAAAAAATAACATGTTTCATCATCAGCCATGACGCAGATACAGCAGGAAAAAGAACAAGAATGCCTCAGACCTCCAGATAAAAGGCTGGTCACTCATTCCCCAGAACCACTGGTAAAGTCTGATCTGCCAGTGACACAGAAGATGCAAATTGCATGTTAGAAACTCCTAGTACAAACAGCAGCTCAGAATCATGGGTGGAAAGGCAAACCCTGATTACTCTGTTTTTCCATTTTTTGTGGCCACTGTTCCTTCATAGGAATAAATTTCTCCATCTTAGTATTTTTCCTGGCTGGATTTCAGGACCTACCTCTTAGTTACACTATTATGTTCTGATTCATAAATTTTGTGAAGGCTTGGCCTGTAAATAGATCCTTTTCCATTTGAAAGTTTCTATGCTGTTGGAGTTTTGAAAATCTACTAAAGAACTGAAGGAGAGGCCAAAGCAATCTCTGAGTTCTGATCCCTGTGCTTCTCCCATACCTTGGATTTCTGTGCCAGGAAATTCCCAAATTTTTTTCCTTTTTCCCCTTCTTTTAAGATCTCCTATTCCCTTCCCTTTTCTTCTTTTTTCCCTTTTTTTTTTTTTTTTTTTTTTTTTTTGAAAAGATGAGTTCCAAACTTCTTTGTCACCTTAGGCTTGGAGTGCAGTGGGTGGTGATTTCAGCTCACTGCAGACCCCCTCCACCCTTGTTTGCGGGGAAGTTAAGTGGGAAATCGCTACCCGGAGGGTGAAAAACCTGGCTTTGAAGCCGTGGCAGAAGAAACATAATTGTGAAAAGTTTATGGGACTTTATTAAGTTTCCCCCAAAATTATACTTTATAATTTCTAATGGCCTTTGTTTACTGAAAAACCCCTGAACCATAAATTTGAAAGTTTTCAATGAAACAACTATCCACTTTCCCCTCCAAATTCCATACCCCCTTGTGATTTCCTATGGCAAATGTTCCTTGACTTAAACTCTTTAACCCGTCATCCTTTCATTCCCAATAAATGAAGGAAAGGATGAATCGCCTCAGGGAACCCTGGTTGAGGCGATTGCTCAAACCGCAACAAAATTGTTGTAGAGCAATGTGGTGTTTAACAATATGAAAATTCCTGGGCCCCCATCCTTAAAAAAAAGAACAAGGGAAAACAAAAAAGCGATGGGTTTCAGGGAAACAAGAGAGGGGGTTAAAAACTTTGGAACTGTTGCTCGCCGGTTTGGGTGATCCGGAAACTTAAAAGAGCTGTATTTTTCCTCCTCTTTCAAAAGGCAAAATGGAGGAAAATATCCGCTGAAATTTCTTTTTTTTCCAAGAAAGGGAAACATCCCTGGGGTAAAAAAAAAGGAATGCGCTCTCCGAAAAGGGTAGTGCCCGTAAATCTTTGCCTTAAAAGCGGGTGCCCTCCTTTTAGGTCCGAAGCCAAGGGGGGATGGAAAATAAACCCAGGTCCCTTTCCTGTAGCACTCCCCAGGCTTATTAGGAAACAAAGGAAAATTCCGCCTAATAAATTTTGGTCAACCAGGTTGGTCCTGCCTTCTCAAAACCCCCCCTACCCTGGGTTTCCCCTGAAAAATAAAGGGAATGTATCAACGACAATTGAAAAGTTTCCCGAAAATTCATTAGCAATTTTAATTTCGCCTCTTCGGGTGGTCCTGTGATCTCGCCCTGCCTCCACTTGCTTTGTGATATTTTATTACCTTGTGAAGTATGTGATCTCTGTGACCCACACCCTATTCGTGCACTCCCTCCCCTTTTGAAAATCGCTAATAAAACTTGCTGGTTTTACGGCTCGGGGAACATCACAGATCCTGCCAACATGTGATGTCTTCCCTGGACACACAGCTTTAAATTTCTCTCTCTTGTACTCTTTCCCTTTATTTCTCAAACCAGCCAAGACACTTAGGAAATAGAAAAGAACCCACGTAACCATCGGGAGTGGGTTCTCCCGATACACCTCCCAAGTTCAAGTGATTCTCCTGCCTCGGCCTCCTGAGTAGCTGAGATTACAGGCATGTGCCAACATGTCCAGCTAAGATTTTGTATTTTTTTTTTTTTCAGTAGAGACAGAGTTTCACCCTGTTGGTCAAGCTGGTCTCAAATTCCTGACCTCAAATGATCCTCCCACCTCGGCCTCCCAAAGTGCTGGGATTGCAGGTGTGAGCCACCACGCCCAGCCCACCCCTCCTTATTAGCAACAAAATTTATGGAAAGTGGGGGTGGACATGCCCTCTCTTCTGTATCTAACCTCTGTACACACGCACTTGCACATGGACACACAAACCAATATTTTAAGCATCAATCTTGTCTAGTTTGTGGCCTTTTTCCAGCCAAACTCTATCCTGTTTCTCTGTATGATTTAAATTAATGGCAAAGCTCACATATGGAGCCTACTGAATACTCATCCTTGTGTCCCTGTTCTTACATGTTTCTATGCCTACAGCCTTACCGCTGGGGTCAAAGTTAGTACAATGTGGGGGTCCCAGCCAGGAAATGCTCCAGGAAGAAGAGTGAAATCTCAGTGACACCAGCTGGGGTCAAAGTTAGTACAATGTGGGGGTCCCAGCCAGGAAATGCTCCAGGAAGAAGAGTGAAATCTCAGTGACACCAATCAGCATCTGACTCTGCTGTTTGCATGGCTCTTGCAGGTCACTTTAATGCTTAAATTTCCTCTTCTTGTTTCAATCCCTCTGTCTTTCCATTTGCTTTTTCTTTGTGTCCAGTATGGCTACTTGGAGATTTAGACTCAAAGTTATACCTGAGGGGACACTGCTAACTGTAAAGTACTAGAAAAAAGAAAGGCATTCATACCCTTGTTAACATCTTTGTATAACTTTCAAAGCTTCTCTATGAACAATGGAGCCAACCAGACCCACCTGGAAGTGGGGTGCCAAGCTCTCCTGAGAGAAGACTGGGTCCACCAGAAAAAGTGCCCTCACAGAAAGTTTTCTTTCTCCTCCCTTATCGCCTGGACCAATTTTCTAAACAAATTCTTTGCCAGCAACATTATGTTGTAGAAAATGGATGAGCTAACTGGGAGTAAGTCATGCAAAGGGCCATCTTTTACACATCAAGTGTAAGTGTTAAGTGGTAGGTGTACTTTCTAGCCTCATTCCTCCCTGTCAGTTTCCTTTCTTTACGACATTCCTCCCTGTCAGTTTCCTTTCTTTACGACAGACATAAGGAGTCATTCACTAGTCATTCACTTATTCATTCATGGGCAGACCTTTTTCAGTAGAAGACACTGTTCCAGACATGGGATACTTCCATGAAGAAGTCAGACAGCGTGCCTGATGTCATCCATTCATGTGCAGGGTGAATGCAGTGCACATAACACTTCTGCTTAACCTCATGGAGCTTTCTTCAAGAGGGTCCTAGGATCCTGAGAGACTGTGGCAGATGATCTCTAACATAACCCCTGACAATCTCATCTTCTCATTCTCATGCCCTCCACTTGAGTGTGGACAGGACTTGTGACTTACCTCCAGCAATGGAATGTGGCAGAGGTGATAGAATGTTACTTCAGTATGATTATATCATGATATATGAGCCATGTTGCTGGCAGGCTTATTCTAGGAACTCTGTGGCAGACCTTGAAGAAGTAAGTGGCCATACTGGGAGGGCCATATGGCAAGAAGCTGAGGGCAACTGCTGGGCAACTTCCAGCCAACAACCAGCAAGAGGCTGAGGAGTCCACTCCTATAGCTGCAAGGCAATGGGTTCTGCTAACAACCTAAGTGAGCTTGGAGGTGGATCCTTTCCCAGTCCAGCCTCTAGATGACAATGCAGCTTAACTTTGGTTGCAATCTTATGACATCCAGATAAGCCATTCCTAAATGCTTGGCCCACAAAAAAACTGTGAGATCATAAATTGGTATTGTTTTAACAAATTCACAAGCAAAACAAAAAAACAACTCCATTAAAAAGTGGGCAAAGGACATGAGCGGGCAATTCTCAAAAGATGACATACACACTGTTGACAAGTATATGAAAAAATGCTCAACATCACTAATCATTAGAGAAATGTGAATCAAAACCACAGTGACATACTGTCTCACACAGCCAGAATGTCTATTATTAAAAAGTCAACAAATAACGGATGCTGGAGAGGCTGGGGAGAAAAGAGTACACTTATATACTTACTCCTGGTGGGAATGTAAATTAGTTCAGCCTGGTGATCTCTCAAAGAGCATAAAACAACTACTATTTGACCTAGCAACTCCATTACTGGGTATATACCCAAAAGGAAATAAATCATTCCACCAAAAAGACGCATGCACTTGTATGTTCATCGCGGCACTATTCACAATACAAAGACACGGAATCAACCTAAATGCTCATCAATGGTGGACTGGATAAAGAAAATGTGGTGTGTATACACTATGGAATAATACGTACCTATAAGAAAGAACTAGACCGTGTCATTCACAGGAACAAAAATGGAGCTCGTGGCCATTATCCTGTGAACTAACACAGGAACAGGAAACCAAATATGGCATGATCTTACTTATAAGTGGGAGCTAAACATGGAGTACACACAGACACAAAAAGGGGAACAATAGACCCTGGGGCTTACTTGATGGGGAAGGTGGGAGGAGGGTGAGGATTGAAAACTACCTATTGGGTACTGTGCTTACTACCTGAGCAATGAAATAGTCTGTACGCAAAACCCCTGTGACATGCAATTTACTTATATAACAAACCTGTACATGTAACCCTGAATCTAAAAGTCAAAAATAACTAAGTCAATTGATATTGTTTTAAGCTGCTAAATTTGTGGTTATTTATGATGTAGCACAGGAAATGAATATGGAGTCTCTATGACCAAGGAGACTAACCAGGCCCGGCACTGTCCCACAAGCCTCTGTAGCTGGTTAGACTGGATTTCTCTATTCGTCTCTAATACATCCCTTAGGGCTTGGATTGCAGAGTTCTAACTCTCCCTCCAGGACTCCCCTAATCTGGGCAAGCATATTTATAACCTCCCTAACTCCTGGACTCCTTAAAATCAGATGAAGCCAAGTTGTCTGAAGCAAGACCATAGACAAAGAGAGATCCTTGAAATACTGTGTAAGTTGGGTGCTGTGTCACTGGAGGGATTTCAAAGACATATCCTCTCCCACTATAGCCCCACACAACGCCAAGTACCTTTCTTCTTGGAGAGCCCACAGGCCACAAATTCCCACTGTTGGGGTCACTCTTTTGAAGTGAGGAATTATCTCCAGGAAGTCTTTATTATTACATGAGGTAACCTTCCATTATTTCATTCATTAACTCAACAAACATTTAATTTCCATATCTCTAAAATGAGTATAATAGTACTTATCTTATACATTTGTCATGAGATGAAATGAGTCAATGTATATAAATTGTATAAATAATTGCTTGGCATGTTGTTAATGCTACACAAGTGTCTGCCATTATTAATATGGTTTGTAGTATTATGATTTATTTTAGCACAGACAATAACCTAGACATTAGAAACACAAGTAGCTAAGAGAGATAGCCCTTGCCATGTTGCTTATTACTCATCTATCTGTCTGAGAACTAAATTCCGAATGAAAAGGTCAACAGGACAGAAAGTTTTACAGAGTGGGGGCTTGAAATCAGTCATACAGATTCCAGAACCACATAGTGCATGCTGGAAAAGCACATTCTAGTTGGTGAAGTTTGGTGGTAGAGGATATAAAAGATGGATCTAATAGCCTATGTTCCCTTGGTATCTCAGGAGTCGATCAGTGCTGAAAGAGAAGAGATGGGTGAAGACAAATTCCAGCTACATCATAATTTTTAAAGCACCAGTCTTGCTAATGCAGAAATTAAACTATAAACACTCATCATAGCCATATAAATATTATTTATGGTAAATACATATATAGTAAACAAAGGTTACAATATTTATTTGAGGCATCAAAAAATTATAATTCACAGGAAAGATAGATTTGATTGCTGTTTCAGGAAAGCTGGTGGGAACTCTAAGGGTAAAACAGTGTTCTAGGGTGGGCAGGAGCTGAGTGCTGAGACCACAGTTTGGTCCTTGCTCCCGTGCAACACAGCTCCTCTTTGCAAACGGAGCATGATAGAGCAAAGGAGAAGTGGGCTGCTCTGCAATGGATGTTTAAAATAAATTTCTTAGGAACAAGCCTTGGCCTCCAAACAAACAAGCCATTCAGAAATACATGTATATTTCCGTGGGGTTTCTTGATTAAGGTATCATCCAGGATAAGGGTAAAAATGAGATTAGGTCACAGTTTATGTCATATTATAATTTGGCTACTGGTGAGTATATCTCAGTCTGTGGTTGAACTTTATATTCCTTCTTTTTCACCTCTGTACCTAGCATGGTGTCAGCAAATGGCAAAATATTCAGTATGTGTTTACTAAACAATGAGGCACTAAATACTGATTAATAAAATCAGACAATCAATGGTTAAATAGTCACAAGGGGTCAAATAACTCATAAGTCAATAGTTATTGTTCCTATTTATGAGTTCCCATATTGACAGAACATTTTTACCAATTTGGATATAATTCTTGTAGAAAAAGAAGTGAGAGATTTTGTTCACAGTGTCTATAGAAATGACAAATATTATGGGATCTTCCTTAGACCTTCTTCCCAACTACTCCATAGAACTAGTGCTTTGTTTTCCTGGCATAGTAAAGATTTAAAAAAGAATTCTCCAGTGCTCTTCTAAACTCCTACTCTGCCAAGTTTTATAAATGTTTGTGTTCCAAGGGAAGCTAGATAGTTTGATTTCCTCTCCTGGCCTACTATGAGCTGCCCTGATTTTCACCAGTGGGGTTATTCTTTAAGACTTGAGATCTTGTTATGAAAGACGCTTTTGCATATCAGTTAGTGAACATATAAGTCCAAGTTTGCTCTGCTGCTTAAGAGTAGAGGAAATGTGAAAATGGGACATCACAAGGAGGCAGGGTGTATAGTGATGAACAAGAGGGGCTTATGGTGGAATCCGAGCTCTGTTATTGACTATCATAAACAGGTTATTTAATTTGATAAGTCTCCTCTTCCTCTAAAATGACAAGTACTTAATTGAGGTAATATAACTTAATGAGATGGATTGTATGAAAGTAATAAGCATATAGTAAAGTGATCAGTAATTAGCTATTCCTATTATGTTTTGACTGAGAGCAACACACAGAGAAGAGGAAGAAGGTTTAAGAGCTTGGATACTGTCCAGCATGGTATGAAGAGGTAGGGTACACAGGAAGGAGAATTTTAAAAGTGGTGATAACAGAAGGCTATAAACAAACTTATCTAAACTCATCATCTCTCAAAGGGCTAATTCCAGGGGTTGATATCTTATGCTAATGCTCTCTACAAAAACATTATACTTGGCCAGGTTTGGTGGCTCACGCCTGTAATCTCAGCACTTTGGGAGGCTGAGACGGGCAGATCAGTTGAGTCCAGGAGTTTGAGACCAGCCTAGGCAATGTGGTAAAATCCAGTCTCTATAAAAAAGACAAAAATTGGCTGGGCATGGTGTCATATGCCTGTAGTCCCAGTCACTTGCGGGACTGAGGTGGGAGGATTGCTTGAGCCAGAGAAGTTCAGGCTGCAGTGAGCCATGATTACACCACTGAACTCCACCCTGGGTGCTGATATGGTTTGGCTGTGTCCCCACCCAAATCTCATCTTAAATTGTAGCTCCCCCAATTCCCACATGTTGTGGGAGAGGAGCCAATGGGAGACAGTTGAATCAGGGAGGCAGTTCCCCCATACTGTTCTTGTGGTAGTGAATAAGTATCACAAGATCTGATGGTTTTATAAGGTGTTTCCCGTTTTTGTTTGGCTCTCATTCTCTCTTGCCAGCTGCCATGTAACACATGCCTTTTGCCTTCCACCATGATTGTGAGGCCTCCCCAGCCACATGGTACTGTGAGTCCTTTAAGCCTCTTTTTCTTTACAAATTACCAGTCTCAGGTATGTCTTTATCAGCAGCATGAAAATAGACTAATACAGTAAATTGGTACTGGCAGAGTGGGGTGCTGCTGAAAAGATACCCAAAAATACTGAAATGACGTTGGAACTTGGTGACAGGCAGAGGTTGGAACAGTTTGGGGGGCTCAGAAGAAGACAAGAAAATGTGGGAAAGTTTGGGACTTCCTAGAGATTTGTTGAATGGCTTTGACCAAAATGCTGATAATTATATTGTCAATAAAATCCAGGCTGAGGTGGTCTCAGACGGAGATGAGGAACTTGTTGAGAACTGGAGCAAAGGTGACTCTTGTTATGTATTAGCAAAATGACTGGTGGCATTTTGCCCCTGCCCTAGAGATTTGTGAAACTTCGAACTTGAGGAAGATAATTGAGGGTGTCTGGTGGAAGAAATTTCTAAGCAGTGACTTGGATGCTGTTAAAAGCATTCAGTTTTAAAAGGTAAACAAAGCATAAACATTCAGAAATTTGCAACTTGATGATGCGATAGAAAATAAAAACACATTTTCTGAGGAGAAATTCAAGCCGGCTGCAGAAATTTGCATAAGTAAGGAGCCAAATGTTAATTGCCAAGATAATGGGGAAAATGTCTCCAGGGCATGTCAGAGACCTTTGCAGTAGCCCCTCCCATCATGCTCAGAGGCTTAGGAGGAAAAAATGGTTTTGTGGGCTAGATCCAGGGCCTCCCTGCTGTGTACAGCCTAGAGACTTGGTGTCCTGTGTCCCAGCTGCTCCAGCCATAGCTAAAAGGGGCCAAGGTACAGCTCAGGCTGTAGCTTCAGAGGATGCAGGTTCCAACCCTTGGCAGCTTCCATATGGTGTTGAGCCTGCAGTTGCACAGAAGTCAAGAACTGAGGTTTGGAAACCTCCACCTAGATTTCAGAGGATGTATGGAAACATCTGTATGTCCAGGTAGATGTTTGTTGTAGGGGTGGTACCCTCATGGAGAACCTCTGCCAGGGCAGTGTGGAAGGGAAATGTGGGATTGAAGCCACCATACAGAGTCCTCACTGGAGCACTGCCTAGTGGAGCTGTGAGAAGAGGGTCACTGTCCTCCAGAACCTAGATTGGTAGGTCCACCAACATCTTGAACTGTGCACTTCAAAAAGCCACAGATACTCAAAGCCAGACTGTGGAAGCAGCAGGGAGGGAGGCTGTAGCCTGCAAAGTCAGAGGGTCAGAGCTGCCCAAGACCATGAGAATCCACCCCTTGCATCAACATGACCTGGATGTGAGACATGGAGTCAAAGGAGATCATTTTGGAGCTTTAAGATTTGATTGTCCTGCTGGATTTTGGACTTGCATGGGGCCTTTAGCCCCTTCATTTTGGCCAATTTCTCCCATTTGGAATGGGTGTATTTATCCAATGCCTGTACCCCCATTGTATCTAGGAAGTAGCTGACTTGGTTTTGATTTTACAGGCTCATAGGCAGGAGCAACTTGCCTTGTCTCAGATGAGACTTTCAACTGTGGACTTCCGAGTTAATGCTGAAATCAGTTGAGAAATTAGGGGACTATTGGGAAGGCACGATCAGTTTTGAAATGTGAGGACATGAGATTTGGGCGGGGCCGGGGCAGAATGATATAGTTTGACTGTGTCCCCACACAAATCTCATCTTGAGTTATTGTAGCTCCCATAATTCCTACATGTTGTGGGAGGGAACTGGTGTGAGATAATTGAATCGTGGGGGTAGTTTCCCGTATACTATTCTCATGGTAGTGAATAAGTCTCATGAGATCTGACAGTTTTAGAAGAGGAAACCCCTTTTGCTTGGCTCTCATTTTTACTTGCCTGCCGCCATGTACAAAGTGCCTTTCTCCTTCCACCATGATTGTGAGGCCTCCCCAGCCATGTGGAACTGTGAGTCCATTAAACATATTTTTCTTTATTAATTACTCAGTCTTGGGTATGTCTTTATCAGCAGCATGAAAATGGACTAATACAGCGACACCGTGAAACTCTGTCTCATTAAAAAAAAAAAAAAAAAAAGGAACATCATACCTATTCTCCATCAAATTTCTTTTAATTTTTTTAATTATTATTATAGTTTAAGTTCTAGGGTACATGTGTACCACAAGCAGGTTTGTTACATATGTATACAAGTGCCATGTTGGTGTGCTGCACCCATCAACTTATCAGCACCCATCAATTTATATCAGGTATAACTCGCAATGCCATCCCTTCCCCCTCCCCCTTCCCCACAATAGGCCCCGGTGTGTGATGTTCCCCTTCCCGTGTCCAAGTGATCTCATCATTCAGTTCCCACCTATGAGTGAGAACATGTGGTGTTTGGTTTTCTATTCTTATGATAATTTGCTGAGAATGATGGTTTCCAGGTGCATCCATGTCCCTACAAAGGACACAAACACATCATTTTTCGTGGCTGCATAGTATTCCAT
>NW_016809260.1:1260119-1271505 GCF_001698545.2 Rhinopithecus bieti
TTTTGGAAGGGTTTTTTATGAATCTCTCTCCTTCAGTTCTACTCTGATCTTAGTTATTTCTTGCCTTCTGTTAGCTTTCTTTGTGCTGGATACGTAGTTCCTCCTTTAGCTCTGAGAAGTTTGATCGACTGAAGCCTTCTCTCATTCCATCAAAGTCATTCTCCATCCAGCTTTGATCCGTTGCTGGCGATGAGCTGCGTTCCTCAGTTGAAAAAGCAGAAGTCACCTGTCTTCTGTGTCACTCGGGCTGGGAGCTGGAGGCTGGAGCTGTTCCTATCCGGCCATCTTGCTCAGGATCGCATTTCTTTTCATTTGAATTGAAATTTTTTTCAATCAGGATTCAGATGCTTTTAATATACTTTGTGTAATAGAATGTGTTCGGCAGGATAATGGCCCATCAGATGTAGACATTCTAATTCCCAGAATCCTTGAGTATGTTAACTTACACAGCAAAAGGACTTTGCATACATAATGAAGATTATGAATCTTGATATGAGATTATTCTGTATATATGGGTAAGTTTTATGTAACCATATAAGCCCTTAAAAGGAGAAGAGGAAGGTAGAGAGTTAGAGCGATGTGGGAGAACAAGAAAGAGGGGAGATTCAATGCTTGAGAGATACTTAACCCTTGATTGGTGGCTTTGAAGATGGAGGAAGAGAGCCAGGATCCAAGGAATGCAGTGAACTCTATAACCTGGGTAAGGCCCTCAGCTGACACCCAGCAAGGGAATGGAAACCTCAGCACTACAGCTATTAAGAGCTGAATTCTACCAATCACTTACATGGACAAGAAAGTGGATTGTTCCTTAGAGTCTCCAAAAAGAAATGCAGCCCTGCTGAACCCTTGATTTCAGCCCAATGAGACCCCAGTTGGACTTTGGACATAGAAAACTATGAGATAGTTTGTTGTTTGAACTACTGCATTAGTGGTAATTTATACTGAGAGCAATATAAAACCTATAAACACAGGTAAAGACAAAAACCTTCATTGAATTTCATTCATTTATTGCTCATTTGTTCATTTTCCAAACATTTATTAATCAGCCCTACTGAAGCAGGCTCTGAGCCAGTGCTGGTAAGAAAAGCATGAGTAAGACCCAGTCCAAGCTCTCAACATACTTATAGAAAGTCTGAGGAAAAAATGAGAGAAAGTTCTCGGATTCCCTAAACAACATGTTCTACCTTAATTCCCCAGACGACCCAAACTCTTGAGTATAATTTCAAAACAGTTAGTCACAGGGAGGTGTGTTATGTTTTGCAAACTTGTTGGCGTGGATCTAGCATGGGCAAATTAAACAGAAACTAAGGGTTTTTCCCCCTCGGTCTGTGTGCCATGAAGTCGTGGCTTTACTGCTCTTCATTGTGGGACTTTCGCCAGTTAATAAACACCCACATAACACTGCTGTTGCTCAGTGACACAGCGACATCCTCCTCCCTCAGAAGAGGAATCTGCAGAGGGCTGCCTAGGTTGCCTAAGAATCATCTGGAAGGGCTTATTGAAACAGATTCCTGGGCCCCGCCGCTGGAGATTCTGACTTAGCAGCTCTAGGTTAGAGTCTGAAAATCTGCATTTCTCACAAGCTCCCATATGCCTCCTGCCCAAGGGCCACACTTTGAGTATGTCTGATAGATTGCTCCTTGTTTATTGATAAATATGGCTCTTGGAACCAAAATGGTCAGAAGTAGAGAAACCTCAAAAAACATGTAGCATGTCTGCCAGTTAATGCTATAATTTTGAATACCTAAGCCCTGATAGTTTTCCACCTGCTCCTTCCCATTTTTCTTCCCAGATGAGACTTTCTTCCTGTTCTATTATAACCTGAAATGCACTGCAACTTGCTGCAAACTCAGACTGCTGAGAAGGGAGCGGGGAGGAGTCAGGGGTTTTTCCCTAGACCTTATGTCCAAACAAATGGGCTTGATGTCCTTGCCATAGTAAACAGCCTCCTCATTGATAAAGTAATTTAAAAAAAAATTGAAATCCCTACTTATAGCAACTCAACGTGAGGCCAGAGCTCATGTCCTGCTGAGGGGAAAGCAAAGTGGTTACACAATGTGCCCTGTGGAACTGAGGGCATCACACGGCATTGCAGCCTTTCCCCATCCCAACCTCCCATCACTGAACTCACCACCATCCATCCACAAACTTTTTAAGATCAAAGGGCACATTAGAATGCACTAAAACAAACAACTACAAATTATTTACTGCCCAGTCTTCTAAGGACATGGTCCTTCTGGTGATCTTTGATCTATGATTGGCTATAAATCTCAGTACAATGATTCCAGGCAATAACCTTGAATTCCTATATTGAGTGTCAATTTAGGAGCTATATGTGTGACATCAAAGCAATATGTGTCACGTTGCTTCAATTGGCTATATGGATTCTGGCTCCTCTTTCTAAGATTCAGAAAGGTAAAGTGGATAGCTGGGCATGATAGCTCATGCCTGTAATCCCAGTTACTCAGGCTGAGGTAGGAGGATCACTTGAGCCCAGGAGTTCGAAGCTGCATTGAGCTATGATTGCGCCACTCCACTACTGTCTGGGTGACAGAACAAGACCCCTACCATAAAAACAAATAAATAAAATAAAGTAAATAAGATATAAATAAGAAAAGAAAGGTAAAATGGGATTTAGGCCTATTGTTTAGAAAAATCCAATTGAAATTTAAAAATATCTTTATCATTTGAAAGAGCAGAATATCGTAAATTAAAACCTTATCGAGTACTTCTTGCTTGATTAAAGGAAAAGTCATCTACATAGTATAAGTCAGTTTTTTGCTTAGGTACTTTTCCTAAACAAAAGATCTTTCTATAGCTATGGGAAAATGGTTTCTCTCCAGATGGCTGTGGTAATGGTAATTCCTTTGTGCTAAGTCTCTGCAAAAAGAAAAAATACTTGTTTGGAATATGGAACATTACACATCTGTAAATCCCTTTTCTTTTAACAAGAACAAAAAACTGTTATTGCTTTTATTTGTTAAAGATTATTTAGTTTTGTTTTCTCTAAAGAAGAGATTTTTAACTTTCTTTATGTCATGAACCTCTCTAGAAAGTTGGTGATGCCTACAGACCCCTTCTAAGAATAATGTTTTAAATATATTTTTAAAACACCATAGTTTGTCATGGGATTAAAGGAAGCAAATACCATATAAAGAGGACTGCAAAGAAAAACAATAATTTACAAACACAGTTACCTGACTATAAGCCAAATTTATAATTATGTACTTTTAATGCCCGAATTTAGATCTACCAGCAGGCCTACTATCTAGTATAACTTCAAAGTAGTGAGAAGTAGAAACAGTATTTTGAGATATCTGCAACTGTAATGAATATGACTCTATCTGTGATCTCTATAGGAGATAGAAACGCAGTTGTCTGTTGCTCTGGATTGCTGTTTACATTGTTAATTGAGGGAAATCCTGAATTTCAGATAGAGGTTAGTGAAAATAACAATACAATTATTCCCACCCAGGTCTGCGGACTCCCTGAATTCTACAGACCTCTTGGGTGTCCTACAGCACCCTTAGCTTTAATGTCTTCTTTCCCTTTGAGCTTCTGTTTATGAATGCTAAAATTTATGAATCCATAAAAAAAAAAAAAAAAAAGGATTCCTATGAATCAGCCGGTCTTTGGCAAATGGAGGCTGTCATCCTTTTGTGGGGACGTCATCCTTTGGTGGGGAACACGTCTAGGCTTCTCATGGAATTCCAGAAAAAATAATGATCAAAGCCTCTGAACCTCATGAAGTTTTTGTTTGTTTATTTAGAGACAAGGTCTTGCTCTGTCACCCAGGCTGGAGTGCAGTGGCATGATTATAGCTCACTGCAGCCTCAAACTCCTGGGATGAAGTGATCATCCGGCCTCAGCCTCCTGAGTAGTTGGGACTACAGGTGTGAACCACCACACCCATCTAACTTATGGAGTTTTAATTATTCAATTAACATACTGATCTATGGTCTTTGAACATTTTCTAAATGACTCTGAAATATATATGGTAATTGTGAAGGAAGAAAAAGCAGGGTTTTTTTTCCCCTCTCAACTCCCAGTCTCGTGCCCATAAGGAAATCACTGCTGACAATGCATTTATGCTTGCCACTTCAATAAAAGTCACTGTTTAGCACCACTAGCTCACCCTTGAATTATTTCCTGGGCAAAGCCAAGAACCCTCCTGGGCTAAGACTCCATTTTGGGGCTCTCTTGCCGTCTGTCAGCCTCATGAGATCAAGTTAATGGATTTGGTCCTTAAATGGCTTTAATGAACTTTCCGTAGGGAAGATTTATCTTCTTTGGCACAGCCTATACTCCTAACCTTAGCCAACTTCTATGCAAATTCATTTCTATATCAGTGATGGTTCTCCAATGAAATAAAAACCAATAGAATAGATAGATAGATAGATAGATAGATAGATAGATAGATAGATAGATAGAAAGATAGATAGATAGATATCTATATAGATGTGACATAGATGTAGATGTAAAGGAGTTTATCTTAAAAATTGATTATGCAATTGTTAGGCCTGGCAAGTCTGAAATGTGTAGGGCAAACATAGCAAGCAGGCTAGAAACAGACAGGAGTTGATGCATGTAGTCTTGACTCCAAAATTTGTAGGGCAGGCCAGCAGACTTGAAACTCAGGCAAGAGTTCAGGAGTTGGTGCTGTAGTCTTGAGGCAGAATTCCTTTTCTTGGGAAACCTCAGTTTTTTCTCTTAATTCCTTCAGCAGATTAAAGAGGCCCAGCCACATGGTCAAGGGTAATCTTCTTTACGTAAAGTCAAATAGATCTTAACCACCTCTACAAAATATCTTCACAGCAACACTTACATTACTGTTTGATTAACTAACTGGGTACTAGAGCCAAGGCAAATTGACATATAAAATTGACTATCAGTGTTCCCTTGTTAAAAAAAAAAAGCAGAACAAAACTGAACAGGGTATATTGATAAATTCTGAAACAGAGCACTTTTTCCTTGTTGGAAAAAACAGCATGCACTCCTAATAAGAGTGGTCAATATTTTAAGATACAATTTATAAACAAAATTAATGTGTTGTTAATGGTAAAATCTCGTTAATATCAACACATTAATAATGCAGTTGATGTAGATATTCAGAAGCACAAATCACATTTCTGGTGATCTAATTATGTTCAAAATATACGTTTGGAGAGGCGTGTAATAAACGTTGCTGATTGAGTTACTATTCATATTAGCTCAAAGAATGTTAGCTTTGGACAGGATTTCAGCAATTAACAGTCCAGTGACAGCTGTACGAAATGGTTCCTGAGGATATTATGAAGAAAAAACTAAATTTAATATGCCCATTTTAATAAAAAACAGTAATCATACTCAAATCAGTTCTTTTAACCCTAGTTAATTCTGGTTTTATTAATGTTAGCTTACATATCTCCTTCCATGAGGTTGACCACTTCCGGATGAAAGAACTGTGAAAGGTCAAACTCATCTTGTGAAGTCTGAAAGGTGTCAGGTCTCTTTGTAATAAAGCAACCAGCTTTGTCTGGCAAGTCGGGATCCATAAATCTACTTTTCTGTGGAGTAGAATAGTCGACAATTCTTTGCTGAAGGACATTGAAATTTTTGGAGACTTTTTTGAAATTTTTTCCAGAACTTCTGATCTGTGGTTTATAGCAGTTACTTTTAAGCTAGTGTAAAGGAAACCAGAAGCCATCTATTGATGACAAAACTGAATAACTCTAATTAATATATTAGCCAGAATTATTGGAATAAGGAAAAATGGAATCCTCTATTAACATATGTGATTTATAAGCATCCTGAAGACATAAGAATATATTTATAATAATAACATTTCATCTGCATGCAATTAACCTGGAGAGGATTAAGTTTCTCCTTTTGATTTGAGAGTGGTTTGCCCCTATACTGTGAGACTGATAACAGGATTGCTCTCATAATTGTGTAGAACATACACATATTCCTATTTGTAGCATTATTAATTTAATAAAGTTTGGAACAAATCTTTTGTATCTCAGAAGACTCCTGGGAAACCCCAAAGATAGTTTAGATAAAATAATATCTTAGAATTTTTATTATGCAGTATTTGGAATCTATATTTAGGAAAAGCAACATTTCTTAATATTATTTCTTTATTTCTTAATAGAAATAAAAGATTTTGGTCAGAAAGTAATTGAAAGTCAGTTGCAGTGGTGCACACCTGTAATCCCAGCTACTCATGGGACTGAGTTGGGGGGTATCACTTGAGCCCAGGAGTTTGAGGCCAGCTTGGGAAACACAGCGAGACTCCCTCCTTAAAAAAATTTTAATTAAAAAAATTAAGAAATCTACGCCAAACCACAAAGATTTAGGAGTCTCTCAAGAAGCTCTCTTCCTATGAAGTAAGGAAGTCTGTTCTCCATAATAGCCACCAAATAAGAAAACATGATTGTTTGTAGTTGTTGCTTTTTTTTTTAAAGAGCAGATTGAGTGTTCAAAGACTACTTCCCACCTAATTGTTAGTTTTTCTTTGATTATTCATAAGGTTCTTAGTTTCACAATTCTAATATAACTCTATATCTATGTTTAAACATACACCAATATGTGTGATAAAATTTGTTAAGCTTTTTTTCAGTTTTCAGATATATTAGCTGTATCTTTTCATTCATATGACTATAAATGCACTGCATCAAATGTATTGTCATGATTGGCACTTTTCAAAGATAAAATATGCATTACTTATTTGTACTACTTTTGTGACTTCTAGCTTTTTAAATTTTAATATCTTAGAATATGTCCAGATAACCAAAGATTTTAGATAACCAAAGTTTATGTATAATTTACTATTAGTTCAAGTTTCAGGGATCTTAGGAATTATATTAAGTTGTAATAGTAGAGATTAAGGTGATTTCTGTTGGTGTTAAAATTTAGACAGATGGCATTTAACAGTTTTCAGAAAGTGTAATAATTAAGTCAACTTTTTTTGCAGTAGTGTTTATAGTTTACAAGACACAATCCTTTTAAAAGATAACAATTATTATCATTTAATTTAGTCAAACGTATTTGTTTATGTTTTTGTGACTTCAAATATTTTGTGGAGATAACTTATCTGACCGATTTGACTATCAAGAAATTTACAGAGTTAATTAGATGTTTTTCAGGAGTAACCAAAACCTAAGTCTTACAGAAAAGAGAATATATATTTTAACTTATTTCACATTATAATAAAAACTGGCAAGAAACCATACAGTTTTAATTGCTTTATTGAGATATAATTCACACACCACGCAGTTTGCCCATTAAAGTGTACGATTCGATGGGTTTAGTATGTTCACTGATATGTGTAACCATTACCACAGTCAGTTTCCGAATATTTCATCTTCTCAAAAAGAAACCCCATACTTTTTAGCTATCACTCCCCGACTGCTCATCCCTTGCAGACCTAAACAACCACTTATTTACTTAGAGAACTAGGGATTTTCCCATTCTGAGCATTTCATGTAAATAGAATTGTGTAATATGTAGTCTTTTGTGACTGGCTTATTTCAGTCAACATGATGTTTTCAAGGTTCATCCATATTGTACCTTGTATTATTATATCATCCCTTTTTATGCTGAATAATATTCCATTGTATGGCTATGAAATATTTTGTTCATACATTCATCAACTGATGGGCACTTGTGTTGTTCCCCGTTTTTTGCTATTATGCATAATGCTGCAATGAATATTCATGCATATATTTTTGTGCGGACACATTTTGACTTCTCTTGTGCATATACCTAGGAGTGATATTGCTTGGTCATAAGATAACTCTATGTTTAACTATTTGTGGATATGCCAAACTGTTTTCCAAAGTGCCTGCACAATTTTATATAAAATCTAATTGAAGAGATGGAAAATAAGCAAAGTAAGCAAATGATAAGTGTCAGGGAGAAAAACATAAAGAAACTGACAAAGCTAGGCCACATTTAAGGGTTAAAATGTTAAATGAAGTGGGAAGGCCACTTTATGAGTCAAATTATATATGTGTTGTCTCACTTTAAGAACAAACAAAAAACAATGAGATTAGTAGATTTATTAACATAAGGGTACCTAGATTCACAAAAGTAAGACAACTTACCCAAGATTAAATGGCACGTAAATAGTGAAGCTGGAATTTGAATCCAAATTGCCGTGATTTCAAAGTTCACCATATCACATTTTTTTCACCATACTACATTTTTGTGAGTGTAAATTTTGCTGGAGTTGGAGTTCATTCTTTAAAATGCAGACACAATTATGAATTAAAAATTTATGGATATGTTATAAATACATGTGGCAGAAAAGAAGCATCCTTTTCTACAGTCTCTGAGCACCTCTCCTGAAGCAGAACATCGTATATTACAATTGGGGAATTCCTGCATTGTTATGTTTCCAGTTTTTTTGTTGTTGTTGTTGTTGTTGTTTTTTAAAAAGAACTTCCTTATTTTAATGACACATCACCCAGCCAGGTTTAATACTTTAGAATCCTGTCCTGCTTTTTCTATTCCCTGAGCAATTATTCCTTTATGAACTAGATATACTCTGATGAAGAAAACTTATTTTAAGGGTTTCGTATAGAAATTTTCCTTTAAAATTAGCTAAGTGGATTCCTAATCTGTACATACTACTGAACTCTCTCTTTAAGTGAATCCCTCTTAGCACTATGAATTCATTCAAGAAAATAAAACCACTGATTCAGTGTAATAAATGGAGTCATAAGAGGATACTGCTTGTGAGGATGTGGTGCCACTATAATTTACTACTGCTCATGAATGTGCAATTTGCAGTTTTATTAGTTGTCTTTGTTTTCTCAGTACTCTTTATAATTCCTTTAATGGTGGAAGCAACTAAGCCTTTAACTTAATCTCCATCACCTGACTGTCTCTTAAGTCTAATCTCTGTAATATTTACATTTTGATATCCAGTGAGTACTTTATCCATTAAAATAAATCCCCAAAGCATGTGAAAATGGGCAAGATGTCTCATTTCAGTGAGCAGATTTGTGAGTATCCCTCAAACTGAGGACTGTGTGGAATATCCACTGGCCCTCATTCGACCTGGAGCTCTCCAAATTCCTATCTACAAAACATTATGAAGTTACAGTCGCATTGTGTATATACTTATTTGTGAAGTTTATAATGCTCTGTTATACAACTACAGCATGAAATTATAAAACATGCACAAAATAACAAATAAAAGAGAATAATTTAAAATGAAATAAACATTGTAAATGACTTTTAAATGTGTATTATTTCTAGTATCTTTGCTATAACTAAAAGCTTATTATTAATCACATTTAAAACAGGACGATATAATGGAATAGGCTCCCTTTTTTCTTTGTTTTGTTTTGTTTTTTCTTTTGAGATGAAGTTTTGCTCTTGTCACCCAGACTGCAGTGCTGCAGCAGAATCTGACTATCTCTGCCTCCCAGGTTCAAGCGATTCTCCTGCCTCAGCCTCCTGAGTGGCTGAGATTATAGGCACACACCACCACACCCGGCTAATTTTTGTATTTTTAGTAGAGACGGGGTTTCACTATGTTGGCCAAACTGGTCTCAAACTCAGGAGTTCAGGTGATCCACCTGCCTCGGCCTCCCAAAGTGCTGGGATTACAGGCGTGAGCCATCGTGCCCAGCTGGCTTCTTTTCTTTTTTAACCTTGGTTCAATATATTGTGATGCAGCAGCACTAGATTTGGATTGACATTTGATCTTAATGGCTCTCATAGCAGAAAAAATATTATATTAAAAAATGCTATCTTAGTCTGTTCAACATATGAATTTTGGTGAGTACTCACACATCTAGTTTATAGGATTCTGTCCCTGGTCTCCCCAAATTTAAGTCCTTCTCACATGCAAAATACATTCATTCCATCTCAATAGCCTCAAAAGTGTTAACTCATTACAGCATCAACTTTAAAGTCTAAACTCCAAAATCTCATCTAAATATCATCTAAATCTGATATGGGTGGCACTTGAGGTACAATTTATTCTGAGGCAAAATTTCTCTTCTATTGTGAGCCTGTGAAATCAAACTTGTTATATGCTTTCATAATGTAGTGATTGGACAGGTATAGGATGGACGTATCTATTCTAAAATGGAGAAATAGGAAAGAAGCTGGGGGAATAGATTTCAAACAAGACAAAACTTAAGAAGCTACACTTCATTAAACCTCAAAGTTTGAGAATAATCCTCTTTGATTGATGCCCTGCCTTCCTGTCCTATTAGGACATCATCCCCACAGTTTGGTGAAATGGCCCTGAAGTAGCTCCCTGCTGGAATGTCACAGCTCCACCGAGCTGGGGTCCTGTGCTCATGACTCTGCTGAGCTGAGATCAGCACCCCACAGCTCTCAGCAGCCCCATTCTTTGAAACCTAGGTGGAAGTACATGGGTCCCCTGGGTCCGTGTACTTTGGCCTGTGACAGAAATGGCCACCCTGATGATCTCTGAAATACCCTTGGGGTTATATTTCCACTGTCTTGAAGAATAGCACATGACTTCTGTTAAGATGGTTCATCCATATCACTCTTATCAGGTGGTCATTTGTTTACATCCTTAATGTTGTCTTCCAAACACACTTTCTCATTTTTGCAATATAAATAGGCTGGGAATTTTCTAGATCTTTAAGTCTTGCTTCCTTTTTGCTTAACAATTCCACTTTAAGTCATTCCTCTCTTCTCATGCTTTACTAAGCAATTTGGAGGAGCCAAGCCAACACATTACTTAGAAATCTCTTCAGCTAAATAGCCAATGTCATCGCTCACAAATTTTACCTTCCACAAAACACTAGAGCACAAACACAAATTAGCCAAGTTATTTGCCAATTTAAAACAAAGATTGATTCTTCTCCATTGTCCAATAATAGGTTTCTCATTTCCAGCTGAGACCCATCAGAATGGCCTTTATTATAAACATTCAGTTTATAATTACTTATTTTCTAAGATGAGAAAAAGCTTTCTCTGTAGCTCTTTTCATCCTGAATCCTCACCAGAATCACCTTTAAAATATTGTTCATGACAATCTAGGCTTTTTTTCTAGCATGCACCCCAAAACTCTTCCGACCTCTGTTCATTACCCAGTTTCAAAGCTGCTTCCACATTTTAAAGTATTTGTTATAGTAGGCCAGGCACAGTGGCTCACACCTGTAAACTCAGCTCTTTGGGAGGTCAAGGCGGGTGGATTACTTGAAGTCAGGAGTCTGACCAACATGGTGAAATCCTGTCTCTACTAAAAATACAAAAATTAGCTAGGTGTGGTGGCACATGCCTGTATTCCCAGCTACTTGGGTGGCTGAGGCATGAGAATTGCTTGAAACTGGGAAGTGGAGATTGTAGTGAGCCAAGCTCATACCACTGCATTCCAGCCTGAGCAATAGAGTGAGACTGTGTCAAAAAAAAA
>NW_016809260.1:1271709-1273051 GCF_001698545.2 Rhinopithecus bieti
TATATATATATATATATATTTGTTATAGCAGCACCCTTACTTCTTGGTATCAATTTTCTGTCTTAGTGTATGAAGGTGGGTGTAACAGAATACCACAGACTGAGTAGCTTAAAAAACAAATGTTTATTTCTCTCAGTTCTGGTGGCTGGGAAGTCCAAGGTCAAGGCACTGAATCTTTTTCAATGCCTGGTGAGGACCTGCTTCCTGTTTCAAAAACAACCTCCTTCTCACTGTGTTCTCACAAGGCAGGAAGAAGTGGAGAGAGTTCTTTGGGATCACTTTTATAGGGGCCCTAATAAAAGTATCCTTTTATGAGGACTCCACCCTCATGACCTAATCAACCCCCAGTGCCCCTACCTCCTAATACCATTGCATTGAGGATAAGAATTTCAACATAGGAGTTCTGGAAAGAAACATTCAGTCTGTAGTAGGTACTTAGGCCTGGAGGAAGAAAATGATTGATTGATTGATTGATTGAGACAGAGTCTCGCTCTGTTGCCCAGGCTGTAGTGCAGTAGTGAACTCACAGCTCACTGCAGCCTCCACCTCCCTTGTTCAAGAAATTCTCATGCCTCAGCCTCCTGAGAAGCTGAGATTCCTGCCATGTGCCACCACGCCCAGCTAATTTTTGTATTTTTCATAGAGACAGGGTTTCACCATGTTGGCCAGGCTGGTGTTGAACACCTGACCTCAAGAGACCCACCTGCCTAGGCCTCCTGAAGTGCTGGGATTACAGGTATGAGCCACTGTGCCCTGCCAGGAAATCATGAAACTCATTTTAAATCATAAAACTCATTTTTTAAATTTCATGTAGTAATTATGCTCAAGTTTTTCTTGCCTTGAAAATGAGCTATTAAATAGCCAGTTGTTCTTGCAAACTAATTAAAAGATACTATATTGTAAACAGTCTATTTCCAACTTTTTAAGTGTGTAAATATGCTGTTTTATAAGTAATGTTTTACTTCCAATAACAAAAATAATTTTTAAACATTTGCTTTTAGATGCTTCTGTAGCGTAATTGAGCTGTTACCTTCTCCCTCACTGTTAAATTACTACCTTTACCTTGAAGCAACAGTCTGTGTGTCTCTCTTTTGTAAAATATTTGCAGGGGGCAGAGCAAGATGGCCCAATAGGAACAGCTCCAGTCTCCAACTCCCGGTGCGAGCGACACAGAAGACCGGTGATTTCTGCATTTTCAACTGAGGTACTGGGGTCATCTCACTGGGGAGTGCCGGATAATTGGTGCTGGTCAGCTGCTGCAGCCCGACCAATGAGAGCTGAAGCAGGGCGAGGCATTGCCTCACCTGCAAAGCGCAAGGGGGAAGGGAATCCCTTTTCCTAG
>NW_016809260.1:1277892-1308120 GCF_001698545.2 Rhinopithecus bieti
AAATATAGATATAAGAGCTGGAAACCATCATTCTTAGCAAACTATCACAAGAACAGAAAACCAAACACCGCATGTTCTCACTCATAGGTGGGAACTGAACAATGAGATCACTTGGACTCGAGAAGGGGAACATCACACACCGGGGCTTATCATGGGGACGGGGGAGAGATTGCATTGGGAGTTATACCTGATGTAAATGACAAGTTGATGGGTGCTGACGAGCTGATGGGTGCAGCACACCAACATGGCACAAGTATACATATGTAACAAACCTGCATGTTATGCACATGTACCCTAGAACTTAAAGTATAAAAAAAAAAAAAAGAAATCTCAAAACTCAGCACTAAAAACAACCAATCCAACTAGAAAGTGGTCAAAAGGTATACACGAAAAGATGTTCAATATCATTTGCCATAAGAAAAATCAAAATTAAAATCACAGTTAAATGTGATTGCACATGTATCAGAATGGCTAAAATAAAGAACAGTGAAAACACTGACCAGGTCATGGAAAAACTGGATCCAACTGCTGCTGGTAGGAATGTAAAATGGCACAACCACACTGGAAAATAATTTGACAATTTCCTATAAAACTAAAGCTTACAACCCACCAATTGTACTCTTGGGCATTCAGTCCAAAGGAATGGAAACTTAGGTTCACATAGCAGCTTTATTCATAACAACCCAAATTGGATAGGTGAGTCACTAAACAAGCTGTGGTGCATACACACCATGGAATACTGTTGAAATGGGACACAACTTGGATGACTCTCCAGGGAATTATACTGAGTAAAAACAGCTAATCTAAAAGTTTAGGTACTATATGATTCCATTCATATAACATTTCTGAAGGGACAGGGTGTTAGGAATGGAAAACAGATTAGTGGTTGACAGGGTTTAGGGATGGAGAACAGAGGGAAATAATTAAGAAAAGCAGAAGCCTTCGGGCTGCAAAAGCTTTCCTGGACCTAGTGAACCTCCATCCCAGAAGACTTGGCAACCTCGCCAAGGTTCTGGGCGATGTCAGGAAAGAGTGGAGTCTGAAGAACCCTGGCCTCTTTTCAACTCAGTACCTCCAGAGTAGAAAGGAGACTGGGGATTTGTTGCTTTCTACAGCATACTTCTTGACAGATTCCTCACCGTTTTAAACACCCCCAGAGGAAATGTGAAGGGAAACTCATTTAACAACTCCTGTATACAATTGGCATCCAGCAATCATTAGCATTTGGCAGGCAAGCAGAGATATATTAAAAGGGGAAAACCTCTGCCTGATTATATTATAAGTACCACAAGAATTTCCCAAACAACCCAAACAAATTCCTCAGCCTCTGCTAAAAGCCAAGCAGAGGAATAACAGCTTTCTGGCAGTTCATGCTTTCTCTCCACTCTTATTTATAAATTCCAGACATTTTGTTGATTGTTCTAGAGATTAGCAAAGTTAGGTTTTCCCTCAATCCCTAAATTGTGTCCCATTATCCAGACCATTCAGATCCTGTTTGTAGGCTGATGATAAGGATCCATTAAATGGTTTTCAAAAGCCACATACTACTTGACCCCCTATTCATTATATTTACAGAATCCCAAGTGCAGCTATTAAAATAGATGCTGATCATTTACATGCTGGAATTGGTTTATTTTGTTCTCTCATATGCTTAACCTCAGGCCTTATTTGAAGAACGGAAGAAAATAATTATTTTCTCTCGTCCATTTTCTTAATTTGCAATTGCCATCACTTCTACAGGGCGACCTCTCTAAGAAGTCATTGCCAAGGGAGACAAAGGGTTGAGAAGGCAAAGCAACTAACACCCGGGCTGCTGGCCACTGTAGGGGCTGAGTGCATGCTGTGGGATTCTAGGGTGCTGCTGGCTCAGGCTTACCTTGACTGGATTCTTAACTTCTTATCTTTCCTCTCTCTTCTGATTTGACTAAAAGTGAAGACATAGATTATTCCCATAAAGCAGTTCCAAACCTATGTGGAAAATCAGCTGAGGCTGTAGCAGATTCTCTCTTTTTACTCCCTCGTTCAAAAGTAATCAGATCCTAAAATTTGAAAGGAATTTGAAAGGAAATCTAAAATTCCAGGCAAGACTTAAAACTGTGAAATCATTGTCTTACTGTCTTTTGTCTTTGTGCAATCATTAGACTCTTTGGTTCATGGCTTTCTTTGAAAACAGGAATTACCAGCCTGTGCTGTAGGAAAATGCAAGTGTTTACAGACATATAAAATTTTGCTTTATAATTTCAGAGAGCCACACACCATCTCAGCACCTGAGCCAATGCCTAAAGGATGTTACCAGTAGATTAGAATAAAAATATCAGATGATTGAGGGAAGGAAATAGTCAAGCAAATGTGTAAAGCAAAGGAGTCTCTGTCTTGTATTTGAAATTTTTAGACATGACAAGAGAAAATAATTTTTAAAAGCTCTATACCTGTGTTGGAACAAGAGTTGGAGTTGCCATAGTGAATCAGAGGCTGAAAAAGTCCTGGAAGATAGAAGGCAGAAAGAGTCATACACCAGACCTATGCAATGATGTTGTGGCAAAAGGTGTCAGGGCTTCTGAGATGCCCCAGTCTCAAAAGTGGCAGGCAGTGAAGCAGCTGGACCCTGAGGTAACCAAAAGGGTAATTGCTCAGGGATGGGAGGAGGAGGAGCCATGCAGATCAGCTCCTTTTTTCCATTCCATCCCATTCCCATGGACCAGAAGCAAACAAGAGAGGTATCTGTTCCTAGGTGAGAGAAGAGAGTGAGGACTCTTGGGCTACAGATAATACTAGAAAGCTGGTGACATCCAGGAAGACAGGGGAGCATCCTCATCTGGAAGACAGCCAACGGTCAACGCCTCCCCAGTCAGTGCATGAAGCCTGGTAATACATCTGTGGAACTAGACAGACAAAAAGGAGTTCTCAAATAGAGACACAAAGGAGGGTCATCAAACATCTGAAACCAGCCAAGGGCAAATTCAAAAGTTAGAATTGCCCTGGAGAGTAAATATAGTTACCCTATTTAGTTAAACTCCATATAGTTATGAAGCAAATTAAATGAAACTTAGAATTAATATTGACAATATCCTCAGGAAAATTCAAATGCAAGAAAAGGTTAAAAGTTAAGGGACAGGAAAAATATTTATATTTTATAGATCAGAAAAAGAAATATTCTGAATATATTCATAAATAGTGATCAAACAAATGCAAAACCCCAAATCGGGGCTGAGGAAAGTCAAGCTGCCTGAGGTGGGGGCTGTCAGTGATCACAGGTGGGCTCTTAGCTTGGGCATTTCTGGCTGTGACCAAAAGGCCACTAAACAACCGAAAACTGATCTCGTCATGAATTTTGTTTCTTTCTGAAACTTTAATTCTGTTTCGTTTTGTTTTTAATGTTAAAAAATGGGTACCAAATGGGAAGGAAAAAAAATGGTCAAAACCTCAAACATTCATTGCATAAAAGTAAAAGAATGGGCTAGATTGTGCTGGAGCTTCGGTTAACTTCTCCAACAGATAAGATGAAAGGGAACAGCTCTGAACACGAACAATGTGTCAGACAAGCCATAAGAATGACAGCATGACAATATCACAGATAGATGAGGAAAATCGGCACAGAGAAGCTATGTAAAATGCTGGATGTCACTACTCTAGTAGATAGCAGAGACACTGTATATCAGGGTCTCTTGGACTGTAGGTGGCACTTTTAACCACTATGCATTATTGCTTCTACTTTATCAAGTGTGGTAATGCAGTGGCTATAGCAGGAGACACTATGGACATGGTCTCTGTCTGCCTGAGGTTTACAGTTGAGTGTACGTTATCACACATCAAGGCCAGGACAAGTCAGTATTGTTCACAGATCCACTGGAAGAGGGAAGCTGAGGCAGATAGATAGATGATAGATAGATAAATAGACAGACAGATACATAGATAGGTAGATAACACTTGGAATAGATATATATTACATTTATACATTATATAATATGAATGTGTTATATATAACAATCATAACACAAAAAGGAGGAAGAAGATAAAATTAAGTTGGCATAAACCTAGAAGTAGATTCTGAAGTGTTAAAATGCATATGCTAAGTCTGCTACTATGAAAATAATGCAAAAAAATTAAAAAATTATTTTAAAGAATTAAAATGTTATATTAAAAATATTCAATTAAATCAAAAGAAAACAGTAGAGGAGATCAGGAAAAGAGATGAAGCATATAGAAAACAAAAGTAGAATGTCAGATGTAAATCCAATTATATCAGTAGTAACATTAAATGTGAATGAACTAAACAATCCAATAAAAAACAAGATCCAACCATATCCTGTCCATAATAAACATACTTTAGATTCAAACATACAAATAGGTTGAAAATAAAATATGGAAAAAGATGTATGATGCAAATAGCAACCAAAGACAGTTGGAGTGGCTACATGATATTAAACAAAACTCACAGTAAAAAAAATTACTAAAGATAAAGGTTGATATTTTATGGTCAACCCACCAGGAAGATAAAACAATTAAAACTTATAAGTACCTAACAACAAAGACCAAAATACATGGAGAAAAACTGACAGAATTAAAGGGAGAAATAGACAACAATGATTCATAGAAACTTCAATAATGTATTTTCAATAATGAGTATAACCCAAAATAAATGAAAACATTCACACAAATGTCATAGCAGCATTATCTAATAGCCAAAAAAACAGATACAACCCAAGTGTCCATCAACTGATGAATGGGTAAACAGAACATAGCGTATCCATACAACGCAATATTATTCACCTTTAAAAAGAAATGTCTACCAGTACATGCTACAACACAGATGAACCTGGAAAGTATCATGCTAAGTGAAAAAAGCTAGTCACAAAAACCATACACATATACTGTATAATTTAATTTATATGGAATATCTGAAATAGACAAATTCATAGAACAGAGAGTAGATGAGGATTTTCTAAGGATGATGGCAGGAGAAAATTAAGACTGAATGCGAATGGGTATAAGGTTTCTTTTGGGGATGATGGAAATGTGGTGGAATTACATGTGGTAATGGTTGTACAATAAAATGAATATATTAAAAAGCATACACTTTAAAATGATTAATTTCATGTTATATGAATTATATTTCAATAAAAGGAAGAGGAAGGGAAGAAGCAGGAAGAAGGAAGGTATAAGTATTTCATTTTAGAAAAAACTAGGGGGATAGTCTCAAGAAGGAGGAAGTTGTCATGAGTATGAACATTTATGAGAGTAACAAGTTAAATAAGAATACAAAGGATCCCTTGGATTCAGGAGTCTCAGTGAAATCCAAAATGCGTGACTTGCAAAGGGATTGGGTGATTTGAAAAACAGAAATAATTTGAGCTATTGTATTGTGTATTGTATTGTGTAAAAAAAAAAAAAAAAAGGATAGTGATGTGCTATGAAGCTAATGTTCGTGTCTTCCCAAAATTTATATGTTAAAGCCCTCATCCCTAGTATGATGGCGTTTGGAGGTGGACCTTTAGGAGGTAATTGAATCATGAGGTTGAAACCCTCATGAATAGCCTGACCTGCTTCACATTGTTCTGTGGGAATTGAGACTCAGAAAACCAAAGTAAATGTGGGGATGCTTATGCTGCTTGTTGCGCTGTGAATAATAAAGTCATTTATCTCTGTAAAAAATAATGGATAGAACAACTCAGCAGACTAGTTCAAGAAGACTCCCACAACACTATAAACCCACTAGGACTAACAGATGCTCTATTGAACACCTCAAATCAGCAGAATATATATTCTTCTCAAGTGCCTATGAACCATTTTCTAGTACAAACTACGTGTTATGCCATAAAACATAGATGTAAAAGGACTGAAATAATACAAAATATGTTCTCCAATCACAACAAAATAAAATTAGAAATCAAGAACAGAAAAAAATTGGAACTTACAAATATGTAGAAGTTAAATGACAGTTCTAAATACCAATGGATTAAAGAAGAAATCAAAAGAGAAATTAAAAATATTCTAAGATGAATGAAAATAAAGGCATAATGTACCAAAACATATGGGATGCCATGAAACTAATGCATAAAGGCAAATTTGTAAATGCCTGTATTAAAAAAGAAATAAGAGCTCATATCAACAGCCTAACCACTGGGAGCACCTTAAAACACTCTAGAGCAGCTAAATCTGAAACAAGCAGAAGAAAGGTAATAATAAAACCAAAAGTTGTGTATTTGAAAAGATTAACAAAAATTGGAAAATCTTTAGGTGGTCAAGAAAAAGAATACAGAGGACTAAACTTACTAAAATCAGGAATAAAAGAGGAGACATTACCACTGAACCTAGACAAACAAAAGAAAGGATGCAACAGACTGTGGTTACCAACTTTTCCAAAGTGAAACTGAACACAACTTTCCTATTCTCCAGCATCAGTCTATTTGAAGCACAGAATGAAAAACTGCTTACAAAGCCGTTACTGAAAGCTACTAAATTTTGTAGCTTTTAAATTGCTTGAACTTCTGAGAATGTAGGACAAAAGGTGCCACAGCCTATCTACACAAGCTGTTCCCATCTCCCACTGGAAAGAAGAACTTGACGATAACAAAGACTTGGAGAGGCCAAAATTCAAATCAAAATGGTAACATTGCAGCAATTACACAAAAACAAAATGATCCACAAAAGTAAAACTTATTAATTTATATTTATTAGTTCAGGAATAGCAGCAATTGGAACTGTGACCCACTCATGCTAACATTGATGGTGCGGATAATATAGTCCAGTCTGAGAATTATGGAAATCTTTCTGGACAACAGGCACAATGGGAATTTTATAGCATTCCGTGGCAGCCAGATAGTTTGTAATAGAGTTTTCAGTAAACTCTGGCAACTGATGAATTTTATGTTATGACCACCCAATTTAAGAACTCTTAGTATTTACTCAGTGATGTAAGTTTATATTATTATGCATTAGCCACCCATAAGGGTCAAAGACTTACAAAAAAAGGAGCCTCAAGTCCCATTCATGTTTGACAGATTTTATTTTGAGAATCACTGCTTTAGAACTATCTGTGAGTTACCATTTTTGTATTTGGACATATGACAGCATCATCACAGCCTTCTTTCTGTCTTTTTAGAGAAAATAGTAAGATTGACTTGATTACATGCCTTCTGTAAGTTCAAAGCTCTTCCCATAATTTCTACAAATCTCTGGGGTGGAATGCAAGTGGGCCACATGTTACAATCTCATGACCTCTTTCTTTTGATTCTCTCTTTTGTGTGACAGATCTCTGTGCTGTGCCACAGCAATGCAGATGTGAGTGAGCCTCTGCCTTCTTATAAAATCATCGACAACAAAGTCCCCTCAGAAAAATGTTTCATGAAGATTTATGGGAAGACAGAGGAGTGATATGACAGTAAACAAACACTTTCAAATAAAGGAATCAGTTTCTGTGCTTAAAATAGTCTTCACCCATCTCTCTCCTTGCTTTCTCCTCTTCTCCTCTCCTCCCCTCCTCCACAACCTTGGAGTTTGGCTAACGCTCTTCACCTTGCGCTAGCTGGTCTTCATCCTGCTTCTCCTCTTGATTCTCTTCTCTGTTTTTGGTTTTCTTCTCTCCTCTGTTTAGAACAACAAACCAGCTCATCTGATTCTCTCAGGGGAAGAGCTTTGATATTTTTCTGAAGCTGTGTCACCTGTGAATGAATTCTCAGGACTTTCGGGGTCTCACCTTTGCTTTATTCCCAGGAATGTTTCCTGGAAAATTAACTGTGACTGGCATACAGGATTATGTAAGACCATGGCAGAGGACACTGTCACCTTGTCATTACAGGTGGCATTTTCTAAGACATGCAGAGATTTTCCCAGAAAAAGGTGGAGAAAATGTGTTGTGGAGCAAAAATTGGGTGTTTACTAAATATTTACTGTGGAAGAATGAGTTAGTGGAACAGGTAAGTCATGAAGAAAAGAGAGAGGTCAATAAAGCTACCCCAGGTGGAGGAGGGGGCAGGATCAAAACTTAAGTGGATAAATTAGTCTTTTTCTGAAGGAATGAGGGCTCTTTTACTGAGAAAGCATGAGAGACGATAAGGAGGGTAAGCTGCAAATGAGATGTGTTTATTTGTGGCTAGGAGAGTCAGTTAAGGGTTTGCTCCTGCAATGACTTGGATTTTCTCAGTGAAGTCAGGTCAAAAATCATCTGCTGACTGAGGACAGAGTTAGGACAGGGTTTAGCATTGTGGCTTGAGATCATTAGTTGCCAGTATTTCTTTCTTTGGCATTGTTTTCTGATTAAAAAATGTTTGTGGGTACATAGTACCTGTATATATTTACAGATTACACAGGATATTTTGATGTAGGCATGCAATGCATAAAAATTACATCAGGGCAAGTAGGGTATCCATCACCTCAAATATTTATCCTCGGTGTTACAAACTATCCAATTATACACTTTTAGTTATTTTTAAATGTACAATTAAATTATTTTTGACTATAGTCACCCTGTTGTACTAGCAAATACTAGGTCTTATTCATTCTTTCTAACTTTTTGTACCCATTAACCATTTCAACTCCCACCCCCCGCCACTTTTCACTACCCTTCACACCCTCTGATAACCATCCTTCTACTCTGTCTTCATGAGTTCAATTATATTAGTTTCTAGCTCCCACAAAATAAGTGAGAACATGTGAAGTCTGTCTTTCTGTGCCTGGCTTATTTCACTTGATATAATAACCTCAATCAAGTTCCATCCATGTTGTTTTAAATGACAGGATCTCATTCTTTTTATGGCTTTGTAGTACTTCACTGTGTATATGGACCACGTTGTCTTTATCCATTCGTCTGTTGATGGGCACTTAAGTTGCTTCCAAATCTTGGCTATTGTGAATAGTGCTGCAACAAACATGGGAGTGCAGATATCTCTTCGATATCCTGATTTCTTTTATTTTGGGTATATACCTAGGAGTGGGATGGCCAGATCGTAAGGTAACTCTATTTTTAGCTTTTTGAGGAACCTTCATAGTGGTTGTACTAATTTATATTCCCATCAACAGTGTACAAGGGTTTCCTTTTCTCCACATCCTTGCCAGGATTTGTTATTGCCTGTCTTTTGGATATCAGCCATGTTGCCTGGGGTGAGATAATATTTCATTGTAGTTTTGATTTGCATTTCTCTGATGATCAGTGATGGTGAGCATCTTTTCATATGTCTGTTTGACATTTCTATGTCTTATTTTGAGAAATGTCTATTCAAATATTTTTGCCCATTTTTAATTGGATTATTAGACTTTTTCCTGTAGAATTGTTTGAGTTCCTTATGTATCCTGGTTACTAATTTCTTGTCAGATGGATAGTTTGCAAGTATTTTCTCCCATTCTGTGATTATCTCTTCGCTTGATTGATTGTGCCCTTTGATGTGCAGGAGCTTTTTAACTTAATGTGATCCCATTTGTCCATTTTTGCTTTGGGTGCCTGTGCTTGTGGGATATTACTTAAGAAATGTTTGCCCAGATCAATGTTCTGGAGAGTTTTCCCAATGTTTTATTGTAATAGTTTCATAGTTGAATGTCTTATATTTAAGTCTTTAATCCATTTTAATTTGATTTGTATATATGGCAAGAGGTAGGAGTCTAGTTTAATTCTTCTGCATATGGATACTCATTTTTCCTAGCACCATTTATTGAAGAAACTGTCCTTTCCTCAATGTATGTTCTTTTCATCTTTGTCAAAAATGAGTTTGCTGTAGATATATGGATTTATCTCTGGGTTCTTTATTCTGTTCCACTAATCTATATGTCTGTTTTAATGCTAGTACCATTCTGTTTTGGTTACTATAGCTCTGTAGTATAATTTAAAGTCAGGCAATGTGATTCCTCCAATTTTGTTCTTTTTGCTTAAGGTGCTTTTGGATATTATGGGTCTTTTTAGTTTCATATAAATTTTGGAATTTTTTTCTATTTCTGTGAAGAATGTCATTGGTATTTTTATAAGGGTTGAATTAAATATATAGATTGCTTTGAGAAATATGGATATTTTAACAATATTAATTCTTCTAATCCGTGAACATAAAAATGTCTTTCCACTTTCTTGTGTCGTTTTCAGTTTCTTACATCAATGTCTTATAGTTTTCATTGTAAAGATCTTTTGCTTTTTTGATTAAGTTAATTCCTAGGTATTCTCTTTTACTTGTGGCTATTGTAAATGGAATTATTTTCTTGATTTCTTTTCAGATTGTTCACTGTTGGCATATAGAAATGCAACTGATTTTTGTATTTTCATTCTGTATCCTGCAACTTTACTGGATTTATGAGGTGCGAGTAGTAATATCTCCTTTTTCATCTCTGATTTTATTTATTTGGATCTTCTCCGTTTTTTCTTAGTCTGGCTAAAGGTTTGTCAATTTTGCTTATCTTTAAAAGACCAGCTTTTTCTTTCATTATCCTTTTGTATTGTTTTCTTCATTTCAAGTTCATTTATTTCTGCTCTGATCTTTATAATTTCCTTCTACTAATTTTAGGTTTGGTTTGCTCTCACTTTTCTAGTTCTTTAGGATGCATTATTGGTTGTTTATTTGAATTTGTTTGGCTATTTGATGAAGGCACTTATAGCTATAAAGTTCCTTTTAGCACTGCTTTCATTGTGTCCACAGATTTTGGTGTGTGTGTTTCCATTATTATTTGTTTCAAGAAATTTTTCAAATTCTTTCTTAATTTCTTTATTGACCAACTGGTCATTCAGGAACATATTGTTTGATTTCCATGTGTCTGTATAATTTCCAAAATTCCTCTTGCTATTGATTTCTAGTTTTATTCCACCATGGTCAGAGAAAATGTGTGATATTATTCAAAATTTTTTGAATGTTTTGTGATCTAACATATAGTCTATCCTTGAGAATGGTTGATGTACTGAGGAATAATTTTATTCTGCAGCTGTTGGGTAAAATGTTCTATAAATATCTATTAGGTCCATTTGGTTTATAGTGCAGATTAAATTTGATGCTTCTTTGTTGATTTTTTGTCTGGAAAGTCTATCTGATTCCACAAGTGGGGTGTTAAAATCTCCAGCTGTTACTGTATTTGGGTCTATCTCTTTTTTAACTCTAATAATATTTGTTTTACATATCTGGATGCTCCAGTGTTTGGTGCATATATATTTACAATGGTCACATCCTTTTGGTGAATTAATTCCTTTATCATTATGTAGAGACCTTCTTTGTCTATTCCTATAGTTTTTGTTTCCAAATCTATTTTGTCTGATATAAATACAGATACTCTTGCTCTGCTTTGGTTTCATTGATATAGAATATCTTTTCCATCTCTTTATTTTCTGTTTATGTGTGCCTGTATAGGTGAAATGTTTTTTTTTTTTTTTTTTTTTTTTTTTTCAGACGGAGTCTGACTCTGTCTCCTAGGCTGGAGTGCAGTGGCGTAATCTCAGCTCATTGCAACCTCTGCCTCCTGGGATCAAGTGATTCTCCTGCCTCAGCCTCTCGAGTAACTGGGGCTACACGTGTGTGTCACCACACCTGGCCAATTTTTGTAATTTTAGTAGAGATGGGGTTTCACTATGTTGGCCAGGCTGGTCTCGAACTCCTGACTTCATGATCTGCCTGCCTCGGCCTCCCAAAATGCTGGGATTACAGGCATGAGTCACTGCACCCAGCCTGGCGAACTGCGTTTCTTGTAGGTAACATACCACTGGGTCTTGTTTTTTGTTGTTGTTGTTTTTCTTATCCCTTCAGCCAGTCTATGTCTTTTGATTGGAGAGTTTAGTCCATTTATATTCAATGTTATTATTGATAAGTAAGGACTTTACTCCTGCCATTTTATTTGTTTTCTGCTTTTGTGTGTGTGTATGTGTGGTCTTCTCTTCCTTCTTTCTTTCCTTCCTGTCTTGCTTTTAGTGAAGCTAATTTTTTTCTGGTAGTATGATTTAGTTTCTTGCTCATTATTTTTTGGTTTATCTGTTGTGTGTTTTTTAATTTGAGGTTACCATGAGGCTTGCAAAGAGTATCTTATAATCCATTATTTTAAAACAAAAATGTAATCCTGTTTGCATAAACAAATAGCAAGCAAATAGGCAAAAGGAACTGATAAATGCTATACATATTAGCTTCATCCAGTTTAACTTTTATTGTCTCTATATCTTATTGTACTGTGTATTCTTGAAAAGTTACTATAGTTATTATTTTTGATTGGTTATAGTTATTATTTTGATTCATCAAAAAGATTGGTTCTCTTTCTACCCAAGATCATTGTAGTTTATACACCACAATTACAGTGTTATAATACTTTGTGATTTTTTTGTGTACTTACTATTACCAGTGAGTTTTGTGCCTTCAGATGATTTTTTATTGTTCATTAACATCTTTTTCTTTCAGATTGAAATACTCTCTTTAGCATTTCTTGTAGGACAGGTCTGATATTGATGAAATCCTCAGCTTTGTTTGTCTGAGAAAGTCTTTATTTCTCCTTCATATTTGAAGGATATTTTCACCCAACATACTATTCTAGGGTAAACGTTATTTGCTTTCAGCATTTCAAGTATGTCATGCTACTCTCTCTGGGCCTGTAAGGTTTCCACTGGAAAGTCGGCTGCCAGATGTACTGGAGCTCCATTGTATGTTATTTGTTTCTTTTCTCTTGTTGCTTTTGGGGTCCTTTTTTACTCTTGATCTTTGGGAGTTTGGTTATTAAATGCCTTGAGGTAATCTTTGCGTTAAACGTGCTTGGCATTCTATAACCTTTTTGTATTTGGATATTGCTATCTTTCTCTTGGTCTGGGAAGTTCTCCCTTTGAATAAACTTTCTATCCCACCTCCTCTTTAAGACCAATAACTCTTAGATTTCTCTCTTGAGACTATTTTCTAGGTCCTGCAGGCATGCTTCTTTGTTTTTATTCTTTTTTTGTTTTGTCTTCTCTGACTGTGTATTTTCAAAGAGCCTGTCTTCAGGTTCACCAGTTCTTTATTCTGCTTGATCAGTTCAGCTGTTGGAAGACTCTGGTGTGTTCTGCAGTATGCCAATTGCGTTTTTCACCTCCAGAATTTCTGCTTGTTTCTTTATTCTTTGTGTTTTCCCAAAACAGCTATTTTGAATTCCCGGTCAGAAAGGTCACATATTTCTTTTCTCTAGGCCTGGTCTCTGGTGCCTTATTTAGTTCATTTGGTGACGTCATGTTTTCCTGTATGGTCTTGATGCTTATGGATGTCCTTCGGTGTCTAGGCATTGAAGAGTTAGATATTTACTGTGGTCTTTGCAGTCTGGGCTTGTTTGTACTTGTCCTTCTTGGGAAGGCTTTCCAAGTATTTAAATGGTCTTGAGTGTAGTGATCTAAGCCTACTTTAGGGGGCACCCTAAGCCCAGTAATGTTGTGGTCCTTGCAGACTCATAAAGGTACCACCTTCATAGTCTGGGGTAAGATCCAGAAAAATTAGCTGGATTATGGGACAGAGACTCTTGTTCTCTTCTCTTACTTTCTCCCAAACAAATGAAGTCTCTCTCACTCTCTGTTTTGAGCTTCCTGGAGCTGGGGTTGGAGAGCCCCTGTGGCCACCACTCCTAAGTCTGTACTGGGTCAGACTGAAGCCCGGACAGCACTAGCTATCTTCCAGGGCCCACTGTAACCACTACTTGGCTACCACATATGTTTGCTCAAGGCCCTGTGTCTCTACAATCAGCAGGTAGTGAAACCAGCCTGGCTTATGTCCTTCCCTTCAGTGTGGCAAGTTCCCGCATGCCCCACATGGGTCCAGAGGTGCTGTCTGGGAGCTAGGGACTAGAGTCAAAAACCTTAGAAGTCTCTTTGGTATTCTGTTGTACTTCAGTTGGGCTGGTACTCAAACCAAGATATACAGTACTTCCCACTCTTCGCTTCCCTTTCCACAGGTAGAGGTGCCTTACCCCATGACCACCACCACCACAAGCCCTCAGGGAGTACTACCAGGTTACCATCAATGTTCCCTTAAGTTCCAAGCGCTCTTCAGTCAGCTTGTGCTGAATGTTGCCTAGCCTAAGACTCAACCTTCAATGGGCTCTTCTCTGGCCCAGGGCAGGTTCAGAAATGCTGTCCAAGTGCCAAAGCCTGGAATTGAGGACCCTAAGATCCCACTCAGTGCTCTACCTCACTGTGCTGAATTGGTACCTAAGGTGAAAGACAACGTCTCCTTTACTTTTTCCTCCACTTTTCTCAAGCTCAAGGAGTCTCTCCCTATAGCCACCATAGCTGGGAATGTATTGAGTCTCACCTGAAGCCAGCAAGTCTGAGTCTCACCCAAGGCTTACAAGACACTACTGGGTATTGCTGCTGGTTTTTCAGGGCCCAGAGGCTCTTTAGTTAGCAAGTGATGAGTCCTGACAGCACAAAGTCCTTCCCTTCAAGGCAGCAGGTTCCCTTATAGCCCAGAGTGTGCCTAGAAATGTTGTCCAGCAGCTAGGGCCTGGAAAGGGGGCCTCATGACTCTGACTGGTGCCCTATTCTACAATGGCTGAGCTGGTATCCAAGATGCAAGACAAAGTCCTCTTTACTATTTCTTATCCTCTACTCAAGCAGAAGGATGTGATATCTTTTGAAGCTGCAAGCTGTACAGCCTGGGGTTAAAAGAGGGTTGGTGCAAGCATGTTCTTAGCCACCCTGGCCGGTGTCTCAGTAAGTCACATTCCCCCCCAAACCCACTGTCTCTGAGCCCAGTTCAGCACTAGGACTCATGTAGGAGTTGCAGTATTTGTAGCCTAGGCTTTCTTTCAAGTTTTTTTAGAGTCCAAGAGCGCTTTAGCCCATGGTGGTGAGGCTCGCCAGAACTCAAGTTCTGATTTCTGGGATGGGTGATTCTCCTTTAGGTGGGCTAGTTTAAATACTGCCTCCATGAATGAGCATCAGCTGAGTTAGCCCAGTTTTGCTTTCTGCTGTGACAGGGCAGCACTGAGTTCAATGCAGTGTTGCACAATTGCTACTCTCTCACTCTCCCAAGCCCACAGATTCTCTCTCCATGTCACATGGCCACTGCCAACAGATGTGGGAAGAGTAAAACTGGCAATTCAAGACTGTCTTCCCTACCTTCTTCAATGCCTTTTTCAGCAATATAAACTTAAAACCAGATATTGTGAGTGCTCAGCTGATTTTTGGTTCTTTTGAAGGGGTTTTTTGGTGTAGATAGTTGTTAAATTTGTGTCCTTGTGGGGGTGAGGGTGGGGAACAGTAAGGCCTTCTATTCAGCCATTTTGCTTTGCCCCTCTCACCAGCATTTCTAATCTCTTATGTTGTACAATCATTTCCACCATTTATACTCAACTACAGGTATGATCACATGAGAAAAGTGATGCATAGAATCTGGGTTGTGGTTTTGTGAGTCCAGTAAAATAGAAGGGCATGAAGACAAGCAAATACAGTGATGGAACAAAAGCATCATCTAAGGAAAGGTGGTACACTGGAAAAAAATTGAGGGGTTCAAATAAACGGACCTGGGTAAAATTAGATATACTGTGAGTGAAAGGCAGAGGTAGAAGAAGAAGAGGTTTCTGACAGAAGGTATGCTATTAATGCTAAAAGTATCAGTTGGAAAAAAAAACTTTAAATGACATAATCCAGAGTATGACCCATGTGAATTACTTTTATGAAATTGTGGATGGAAATCACTGGAAATGAGGAGGTCAAGGAACTCTGAAGCTAGGCTATTTGATTGGTGATCCACAGGGCCAGTGGGTATTTCAGGACGGTGGACATTGAGGAGTGAGGTGGAAGATCATATGAGGGAATGAACGGGAGGTTGGAATAAGGCAGTAATGAAGTTGTGGAAAAGAAGGAGAAAACACTTTAATCGTTCATCAAAGTAACATTATTTCAAACAATGAAGTCAGCATTTACATGGAATAAATACCAAAACTCATGCTTTTTTAAATTTATGTATAGCAATCAGTTTGTCCTTGAGTGAGAATGGATGAGAGAAAATGTGGAGCTCCTGGCATAGTAGCAGAGGAAAGATGATTCACTACCACAGTGTGTTACTCTGATGCTTCAAAAAGATCAAGACATAATGGCCTGATCAAAAGGTGTGTCCAGATGTTGGGGTTTTTTTTTTTTTTTTTTTTTGAGATGGAGTCTCATTCTGTCACTCAGGCTGGAGTGCAGTGGTGTGATCTCCGCGCACTGCAACCTCCACCTCCCTGGTTCAAGTGATTCTCCTGCCTCAGCCTCCTGAGTAGCTGGGACTACAGGTGCCTGCCACCACACCGGCTAATTTTTGTATTTTTAGTACAGATGGGGTTTCACCACGTTGGTCAGCTTGGTTTCGAACTTCTGACCTCCTGATCCATCCACCTGCCTTGGCCTCCCAAAGTGCTGGGATTACAGACGTGAGCCACTGTGCCCAGCCCCGATTTTGTTTTTTAAATGAAGGCCACAAAGACAGTGGGTTGGGTGCCCGCTAGCAAAAGTTGAGAGACTAGAAAATCTTAAAGAAATGGATGTTGGGTGTTGCTGAAACAGTTAAAGCAAGGAATGCTGCTCTTATACAATATAAACAAAATACAAACAAATCCCCCACTCCACCCCACCCCCCACACACTAGATGCTACAGGCTGAATTCTCACTCTAAAAGGTAACCATTGCCATGAAAAGCAACAGATGATTAATTGAACAAATTGCTTAAAGGTTCTGGAAGAAAGTTTTCTTTCTAGAATAAAAATCTATGGTTCAGGGGCAGGTGCAGTGGCTCACGCCTGTAATCCCAGCACTTTCGGAAGCCAAGGCAGGAAGATCATTTGAGCTCAGGAGTTCAAGACCAGCCTGGGCAATATAGTGAGACCCTTTCTCTATAAAAAGAAAGAAAAATTTTTTCAAATCCATTGTGGTACTAATGGGGTAAATTATAGAGGAAAGCATACTTGGACATGATGTGTAGAACAATGTAAATCTCTGGAAACTCTGTTTCTGCAGAGTGCATTGTCCCTCTGGGGAAAAGGGATTTGCCTCTACTTTGACACCCTGTGACCAATTCGATTTTGCAGATCAGCATCATGCAAAGATCTGTTTACGCATTCACAAGATTTCCACCAAATAATGAACACGGACATTTTCTCAGGCTACACAATTACCGGCCAATTCCAAGAAAGATTATGAATATTGTGTTTTCCTTTTCTACCACTCTTTAGGATTCTTGGACAAAAATCTAAGAAGGGAACAATTCCTTTAAAAGAGACATCTTGGGGCTCTAATAAAACAAAGATTTCTACTTAACCTCAAACAGCAAAGGTTAAACTGCAAACTATTTGACACCAAAGTTATTAGAATGGTACAAATAAATAAATTTATCGTAAATGCCAGAGTATAATTTTTTAAAATCCAACCCCATGATGAACCAAAATTTATCCATTCACTAATCCACTTACTCAAGAAAGACTTATGCTAGATGCCAGAGATATAATGATGAGCCTTGGTCAAAATAAATAAATAAATAAAAGTTTTTTGTTTTTTTTTTTCAAAAGTTACTTACAAGTATTAAGTCATAGATACTCCTGATAGGAGGCAAATATGCTTCTTGTTTTTCACTTCTTGGAAGAACTTTATATGTAGTCTTATCTGAATTTACTGCAATAATTAAATGTTTATAAAATGGATTCAGTATATAGCCTTATATCAATACTGTGCCATCAGTTTTTAGAAATAAAATGAACAAAGCAGCAAGCTGAAAGAAATACTTCTACTGGTTGTTTACTGAAAAGCAGTTAGTTTTCAGCATCTCTTAGAAAAGAATGCAACTTGCCTACTCCGGTCAGAGAGGAAAGTTCTATACACAAAATCCATCAAAGTCACTGTGAGAGGATTTGTTGGCTTGGAGACTGCAGGGTTGTTCTTTGAATAGCCTCCTTCAGGAAGCTGTACATGTCATTAGTTAAGATTCTACTTTTGAGGGAATAGTAATCCAGGCATCTACAGCCTCTAAAATTATGTACAATTAACCACTGGTAAGCATTAACTAAGAAGAAAGATTTGCTGTCAAAATTCACTGTATTAAAATTGGAATTGAAAACTGTAGCAATAAAAACTACAAGCTTTCTTAGAGCCATGTTGTATTCTTTGAAAGCACCAAAGAATCTGTTCAGCATCTCTAGTGTAGGAATGCTGGAATGCTGAGCTTTTTCTCTGGAGGAGAGCACATTCATGAGTGTTGGCTGAGGGCTCACTCAGTCTGGGAGTAGGTCACAGGGTGAAATGGAGATTAACTCAGCACTCATTCTGCTGGCTCTGTTGGCTTTGAGATTTTATTTTCTTTACTCATAGATTCTGCGGGGGAAATTGAGAGTGATATTCAGATGAGCTGAATGTCAAGTATTTGGAAAACTGTGAGAGTCCAACATAGTTTCTAAGAGCCCCAATCATTCTGAGCATTTTGATTGTGCGAGTAATTGTAAATCTCATTTTAGCAGCCTGCACCCAGAGGCTCCACAGAAGACAATGATTCCTTGGAAAACTCGATTTGTATTACCTCTACTGAATGAACATGGGCTTTGCTAGATTATTTTATTCTTCTCTCAAATTTAAACTTAAACCCACTGAGTGAATCTTCTAAAACTTGTAATCTAGCAAAAATGTTGAATCTGCAAACTAGCAAAAACTTTGAATATGTTGATGCAGAATATAGAATCATCTTACAGGCACTAATTTGAACAGAAAATATAAGTGTAACACTAAGGGAAACCTATATGAAGATTCTGTGAGCAGTGACTTTTTTTTTATGTTAAGACAGATTTTTTTTTTTTTTAATACTGATCAACAATTGCTACTAGGGCAATTTGGGTTGCAAGTGCAGCCATCTAAAACAAACTAGTTTAAGCAAGAAAGTAATTGATTATGGGTTCAGCCATGGCTGGATCCAGGGCCTCAACAATATTGCTAGCAATCAGTCACTCTTACACCTTGCTGCCTCATTCCCCATCTGTACTCTGCTTTCCTCTATGTCAACTTCATTCTCAGACAAGGCATTCTTTTCGTTGTTTTGGAAAGATAGTCTTCAGTAACTTGATGTTTAATTCGACCTAGCTAGTAACCTTAAGGAAAAAGATTGCCTTCTTCCCAATGGTTTTAGGAAAAGCCATCTATAGGAATGGCATTGATTGGCCTGGCTGGGAAGGGGATTGAGTCTGCATCTCAGGAAACAAGACTCATGTAATCATAACATGTTGGGGGTGCATCCCAGAATGCCAAATCGTATGCGGTTAGCAAAAGAAGAGGGAAAGGGTGTCGGTCGGGTAAATGTAACAGGTTGCAAGAATTAAAGTTCAAGTTATGTCTAGGGTCAAGATTTTATTGCAAGAATTTGTGTGGAAATAAGGTAGATCAGAAACAATCTCAACCATTTTCGTTGAGAAATGCAGCCTAATGCCTATACCACTGTAGCTCCAGTAGTCTGACTGCAAGTCTGGAACAAAACAGCCACTCTAAAAATTTGCCACATCCGAGTTTTAGAGTCTGGCATGCTTCCTCCTGTGGTACCTAACCATTATGGTGCTTCTGTTTCTTCTGTTTTTGTGGCTACTGACTCATTTCTGCTCTTCATTTGTTCATAGTTTCCATTTATCATTCTCTCTTTATGTGTTTGTCATCTTCTGTACTACTATTTTTGTTTTATATTGTATTAATTTCTGCTTTCAACATATATTCTTTCTTCTATTTTCTTTGGAGTTTCTCTGTGGTCCTTCTAGCAATTTTTTATTTGAATAGCTCATTAATTTTTCATCTTTCTTTTTTGTAATATTGCAATTAAGGTTATAAATTGCCTTCTAAGTACTGCATTAGCTGCATCCAACAAGTTTTGACATGCAGTGTTTTCTATGTCATCCAGTTCTAAATATTTTATAATTCTCATTAAAATTTTTCTTTATTCTGTGACTTAAGAAACATTATTATGAAGGCTTATTATATATAAAGTACATGATTAAGTGAATAACTCAATGAATTTTACATATGTATACACTTGTGTAGCTACTGCCCAGATCAAGATATAAAACATTTCCAGCATCCCAAGGAGTTTTTCTATGCCCCTTTCCCCAAAATACCCCGCCAGATGTAACCACTATTGACTAATACCATGGATTAGTCTTACCTCTTCTTAATATCATCTCAAAGGAACCATGTGTCCCATTTTGTGACTCACTTCTTTCACTCCTCATTATGTCTGTGAGTTTTATTCATATTGTAGCAACAGGTTTTTCCCCCCTCTCCATTACTGGGAATGAATATACTTATTTGTCCATTCTACTCTCAAGTCATATCTGGATTGCTTCCAGTGTGGGGCTATTATGAATAAAACTAGTATGAAAGTTCTTATAAATTTCTTTTGCTGGCCATCTTTACTCATTTCTGTTGGGCATATAGCTAGCAGTAGTTATTTCTGAATTATAGAATAAGCATATATTTAGCTTTATTAGATACTTCCAAACTGTTTTTCAGAGTGGTTTTTACCAACGTACACTCAGTATATATGTGAGAGTTGGTCATTCCACGTTCCATCGTACTTGGTATTGTCAGTTTGTTTTTTTCTAAATTTTACTTATTTTGGTGTGAAGCATAGTACCTTAATGTCATTTTATTTTTCATTTACCTGCTGACCATAATTTTGAACTCCTTTTGATATGCTGATTGGTCATTTGCATATCTTATTTTATGAAATGTTAATTCAAACCTTTTTCTCATTTCTAAATTACATTATTGTCTTTTTATAATTGAGTTATAGGAGTTCTTTGTGTATTCTGCATGTGTCTTTTTACAGATATATGTATTGTGAATTTGTTCTCTCAGTTGGTAGCATGTCTTTTCACTCTCTAAATAATCTCTTTTTATTAACAAAAGTTTGTACTTCAATGAAAATTTTTTTTCTCTCATTGGTAGTGCTTTTAGTGTCCTGTTGAAGAAATGTTTACCCCCATCAAGGCCATGGAGATATTCTCTTACATATTTTTTAAAAGCTTCACTGTTTTACCTTTACATTTAAGTTTGTGATCCATTTTATACTGATTTTTTATATTGTATACAAAAGTATCAAAGTTCATTTTATTTTCCAAGTCATGTCATCTGCAAATAATGACAATTTTATAACTTTCATTCCAGACACTATACCTTTTATTTTTTCTCTTGCCATATTGTACCCATGAATGGTTTTGTAGTGTTTTTTTAAAATTTCAAAACATATGAGGGTTTCTAATCTCTTTTTAATGTTAGTTTCTAATTTTACTGCACTCTTTTTGGAGAACAAGCTGTATAGCATCCATTCTTTGGAATTTATTAAGCCTTGTTTTGTAGCCTTGTACATTATACATTTTTGCAAATGTCACACGTTTGCTTGGTCTCCAGACCCATTCGTTCTACTTGTAGAGAAAGATATAGAGGGAGATGTTTTCATTTAAGGTATTTGCCATATCTTGCAGGATAGCCCCCCTAACCTTGAAGTTGTTCTCTTAGCTGGTGCCAAAATTGTGTGGTCAGCAGGCTATTCTGCTCTTCTGGTGATCCAGCTCCTTCTTGGAGATGGGCAAGACTAGTGAATTCCAGTGGTGTGAACACATTGTCATATTTTCTTTGCAGTAGTGTGACTCATTCTATGACTCAGGGGACAGGGTTGCACTCATTCCCCATAAGTGCCTCTATTTTAATATCATAAGCCTCATGAACTTGAGCGTGTAATTAATGCTGCAACCCTTATAATCAGATCCTAAGCTTAGTTCTCAACTACTTCCTCCTGCAGTTATTGGAATTAAGATGTGCTTTTAAAGGTGCCATCAGGGCTCTGTGATTTTCCACATAAATTCTCATGTGGCAATTTCATTTCTCCTTGTCCCTACTTATTCTCCCTAGGGCCATGAGAACAACCCAGATGACATTATAGTTCCTAAGATCTGTAGAACTCATAGCAATCAAGTTTTACAGCTACTTGATTTCCCAAAACTCTGACCTCCTGTGTCATCACCAGTGACAGTTTGAATAACTGTGATACTACTGTATGTCAAGGATTGTCCATACCCCATTCCCCCTGTACTCTTCAAGTATTGCACAATCCAATCCAGGGTTTTAAGGATTTTACTTTGTTTTCTGGGACCAGTCATAGTATCAGTTACTGTACCAATTAAGGTCCCAGTGGGAAAAAGATGGTACAGTCAAATTGGGTAATTTGAAGGGACTCTTTATAAAAGTGCAATCAGAGTAGGGTAAACAATGAGAAATAGTGCAATACTCTGGGACTGTAAATAGTAGAATTTACAAAAGGCAAAGAGAAGGAGCAATTATGGGAACCTAGTTTAGGAAGTCACATGATAGGAGATAAGATATTTGGGCAAGAGGTTCTGGCCTCAGGCCTAGGTAACTCTGGATGGAGGTAGCTAAGGGAACAAATACCTCTACCTTACTTTTTGCCCTCCCTCAGATTTTCTACCAGGGATCTTCAAACCGAAATCCAAATACAAAGGAAATTAATACAAGGGAGTCTGTTGAGGTAGACTATACCTACAGGATACCCTTTCAGGACACACATAAGGATGGAAAGGAATGAAGAGTGGATCTAGAAGGGCAATCATAAAATATCCAGCAAAATATGAATTGGATCTTGTTGATGTTAAAAGTTGAGGTTCCTTAAAGATGTCCAAATGTAGATGCTGAGTAGCCATTAATGGCAGACAGACCATATTTAAAACTGTGGATGTAGAGGGCCTATAAACTGAGCTTCCTTGTACTTTAATATTTGGTTGAGGAAGATGGTCTTGCAAAGGAGACCGAGAAAAAGTAGCTGAGGACTTGAGAGGAAAGTCAGAAAAGGTGGAATAACAAAAGACAAGGAAAAGGTGTTTCAAGACGACTAAAGTCTACAGTGCTCAACCCTCTGATAATCAAGTAGGATAAAGAGTGTAAATGTTCATTACCTCTCCTCTGCCATGTGTCATGCCTTACAGGACCACCCTTACACTTGAGCTAGACCCACCTGGGATCCGCATTGTAGAGGGCTCTGTATATCATAAACACACATACACAATTCATTTATCAGTCACCCTTCAGGATCATTCTGGCCATAGGGAAATTCTTCTCCACCTCTCTTCCCCTATGTCCTTGAAAAAATAAATTAACTGTGTCCATAAACTTGAAGGTTTGTTGTTTGTACTGCTGCTGACATCAGAGAAACAATGCTTCAGAATGCAGGAAGATTTAAACAGTAGAAACATTGAAAAACAAAAGACAAATTAATTAACTTTTCACACTGTCCTCTTAGCATGAATCAAATAGATTCTTTTATGTAGAAGTATTCTTTCCCAGTAAGGTCGAACAGCATCTATATTCTTCCTTTTTATTAACTTTCAATTCCCAATTCCAGAGGTACCAGTGAAACAGGAAACTCACAAAGTTGCACTGCACAAAGATCAACTGACAAATATTTTGCAATTTAAACAATTCATATTCTCTTAGAGTTGTATGTATTTAGGCTTAAACTGTAACATCCCTTAATGATGGTTTATATTGGCAATTAGATAGACAGTAAATGCTAAAATACAAATAGTTCTGCTTTTATAATAATATTTGATGATAGTTCATTACATTTTCAAAAAACTAAATTAAAAATTTTACTTTAAATACTTTTGATTTATATTTTTGATATTTATTAACTACACTGTACATTCTATTTTGCTTGAAATTCTAATACATAATTTTAAATATTTTAGAAGGAAACTTCTTAAAACATAACAATAATTAAAGTTTTAATTTTTGCATTTATTTTACTTTACATTTCTCATTAAAATATATTCACATTTCATACAACTAAATGTTATCCTTCGGAATCATTACTTTCAACAGAAGATGAATTATGTACATAATTTCACTGCAAAATTAATGATTTTGCTGAAATGACAGCAAGAAAAAATAAATTTTATTAAATAAATATATTTTGTGAATTATGTCTTTTACACATCAATAGTTATTAAATTTTGTTGTTTAATATTTTACCAACTTGCAATCACATAAAATCATACTTAACACAAATTTTTCTTTTGTTCTTTATGTAGTTATTTCTATCAAGAGGATGGAACATATTTTACTTTACAGTTGCTTATTTGATTTATTATTGTATTTTACTTTACAGTTGCTTATTTGATTTATTATTGACATCTCTGACAGTACATCTCATTGTCAGATGTATGATTTGTGTTACACACGTCCATGTGAAGAGATCACCAAACAGGCGCAACAAGGCTGTTTATTTCACCTGGGTGCAAGCAGACTGAGTCCAAAAAAGGAGTCAGCAAAGGGTGGTGGGATTATCACTAGTTCTTATAGGTTTGGGATAGGGGTACAAAGTACATTCTCAAGGGCGGGGGAGAATATTACACAGTACCTTCTTAAGGGAGGGGGAAACTATGTCATATCATTTAGCGTGGGGCAGGAACAAATCACAATGGTGAAATGTCATCAGTTAAGGCTATTTTCACTTCTTTCATGGGTCTTCCATTGCTTCAGGCCATCTGGATGTATACGTGCAGGTCACAGGGGATATGATGACTTCGCTTGGGTACAGAGGCCTGACATTCCTGTCTTCTTACATTAATAAGAACAGCAAAACAAAATGGTGGTGAAGTGTTGGGGTGGCGAAAATTGTAGGGGGTGGTATGGAGAGATAATGGCGATGTTTCTCAGGGCTGCTTCAAGCGGGATTAGGGACAGTGTGGGAACCTGCAGTGGGAGAGATTAAACTGAAGAAAAATTTTGGGGTAAGGGGTGACATTGTGGGGTTGTTAGAAGGAGCATTCGTTATATAGAATGATTGGTGATGGCCTGGATGCAGTTTTTTATGAATTGAGAAACTAAATGGAAGACACAAGGTTCGAATAAGAGAAGGAGGAAAACAGGTATTAAAGGACTAAGAATTGAGAGGACCCAGGATCCAATTAGAGAGTGCCCAAGGGGGTTCAGCATAATTATTTGCTTGGTTGGTGAATTTTTGGGCTCTCTCCTTGAGTTTTTTTATGTTGTCATATACCAGGCCAGATTGATTTAGGTAAAAACAACAACAACAACAACAACAACAACAAAAACAGTCTTCATTTAACAATATACAGAGTCTCCTTTTTCAGCAGTGAGTAAATTGAGGCCTTGGTGATTTTGGAGGAAAGAGAAATGTAAAACCAGCAATTGTTTGTTAAATAAGGATTAGAAATGGCTAGGAGACAGTGAGAGAGAGTGATAGTGTGGTGAAGATAGCTGGGGAGAGGTAGAGGGTGGCATAAAAATGGGAATGAGAATAAGAGTGAGTATAAAAGTAAAGAATAGGACTTCATCAGGGTGAAAGTGTGGGAGTGTGTCCTGTCCGCAAAGATCATCTATCCACTCCAAGAGGGAGTCAAGAGTGGTGGAATGGGGATAGATTTTCACAATGGAAAAGAAATGAGAGGTTTTTAAGAGGCAGGCTAATGGCTTGTAACCTACATGGAAGAGGTTATGAAATGATGACAGAATAGAATGGGCCTGTGAGGCTGGAAGGAGATACTTTTTTTTTTTCTTTTGGTCTAAGAACCATCTGCCCTGAGTGGAGAGGGATTGATAGGTGGAAACTTCAGTGGGAGAGTAAATAGGAGTGACCAATGAGAAGGAGAAAAACTGTCTGTGAGGGACAGAAGTTGGAACGCTAGCTGCTGCTTTAGCTACCTTATCAGCATAGGCGTTGCCCTGAGTGATGGGATCTGATGCCTTTTGATGGCCCTTGCAGTGAAAGACTCCAGCTTCCTTTGGAAGTAAAGCAGCTTTGAGAAGAGTTTTTATTAAAGAGGCATTAATGATGGAGGACCCTTGCATAGTGAGGAAACCTCTTTCAGCCCATATAACAGCATTGTGGTGCAGAATATGGAAGGTATATTTAGAGTCAGTATAAATATTGATGTGTAGTCCCTTTGCAAGAGTGAGGGCCTGAGTTAAAGCAATGAGTTCAGCTTGCTGAGAGGTAATGGAGGGGGGCAGAGTGGTAGCCTCAGTGATAGATGTGGAAGATACTATAGCATAGCCTGCCTTTGCTGGTGAGTGGTGATTAGGCCTGGTGGAACTGCCATTAATAAACCAACTGTGATCAGGGTGAGGAACAGAAAAGAAGGAAATACGGGGAAATGAGTGAGTGTCAGGTGGAGCAGAGATACAGTCATGGGGGTCAGGTGTGTTATCCGGAATAATGTGGGAGGCTGGATTGAAGTCTGGGCCAGGAACAATGGTAATTGTGGGAGACTCAACAAAGAGTGAGTATAGCTGAAGGAGCTGGGGGTCAGAAAGTATATGCATCAAGTGTAAGGAGGAAAATAGATTTTGAAAGTTATGGGAACTGTAGGGAGTAAGTGGAGCATAGCTTGTGATTTTGAGGGCCTCTAAAAGTATTAAAGCAGCTGCAGCCACTGCACGCAGACGTGAGGGCTAGGCTGAAACAGTAAGGTTAAGTTGTTTGGACAGAAAGGCCACAGGGCGCAGTCCCAGCTCTTGTGTAAGAACTCTGACCACACAGCACTGTACTTCAGCTGTGTGTAATGAAAAGGGTTGGGATGAGTTAGGGAGAGCTAGTGTGGGAGCAGCTATTAGGGCAGCTTTTTAAGGAATGAAAAGGGGAGTGGGGGAAGGATTTAGGATCTATGGGGTCAGCTAGGTTTATCTAGAACAGAACAATGGATTGTGGAGCGAGGTATTGAGGATAGGGGAGTATATCGGTTTGGCACCACAAGGTGGATAAGCAAGACAATTTGGTCAATAAAGCACGGATCCTGAACTAACCTGTAAGACTTGTCTGGTTTTTGGACAGGTAAAATGTGGGAACTGCAAGGAGAGTTTATAGGCTTTAAAAGGCCATGCTGTAGCAGGCAGGTGATAACAGGCTTTAATCCTCTTAAAACCTGTCGTGGGATGGGATATTGGCATTGAGTGCAGTAAGGGTGATTAGGTTTTAATGAGATAGTAAGGGGTACATGATTGGTTGCCAAGGAGGGAGTAGAGATGTCCCATACTTGTAGATTAAGGTGGGGAGATACAAGGGGAGAATGCAAAGGTGGCTTTGAACTGGGGAAAAGGGTGGCAATGAGGTGTGACTGTAGCCCAGAAATAGTCAGGGAAGCAGATAATTTAGTTAAAATGTCTCAGCCTAATAAGGGAGCTAGGCAGGTGGGGATAACTAAAAAGGAGTGCATTAAAGAATGTTGTGCAAGTTGGCACCAGAGTTGGGGAGTTTTAAGAGCTTTAGAAGCCTGGCCATCAATACTCACAACAGTTATGGAGGCAAGGGAAACAGGCCCTTGAAAAGAAGGTAATGTGGAGTGGGTAGCCTCCATATTGATTAAGAAGGGGACGAACTTACCCTCCACTGTAAGAGTGACCTGAAACTCAGCATCCATGACTGTCCAGGGGGCCTCAAAGGCGATCAGGCAGCATCAGTCTTCAGCCACTAAGCTGAGAAGATCTAGGAAGGAGTTAAGCAGAAAGCCTTGGATCAGAGTTCCAGGGGCTCTGGGAGTGGCTGCCAGGTGAGTTGGACAGTCCAATTTCCAGTGGGGTCTCACACAATTGGGACACGGCTTAGGAGAAATCCCGGGCTGCGGGCATTCCTTGACCCGGTGGCCAGATTTCTGGCACTTGAAGCAAGCTCCTGGGGGAGGCGGTCCTAGAGGAACACCTGGCCACTGTGGTTCAGACATTTTGAAGTTCTTGTGTGCTGGAGATGTGGCGGGTTTCTCTCACAGTGGAGGCAAGTAATTGCAACTTAGAAATACGTTGCTACTTGGCTGCCTCTACTCTATTATGGTACACCTTGAGGTGAGGTTAATTAGGTCCTGTTGTGGGGTTTGAAGCCCAGAATCTAATTTTTGAAGCTTTTTCTAATGTCAGGAGCTGATTGGGTAATAAAATGCATATTGAGAATAAGACAGCCTTCCTCTGGGGTCTAGGATAGTAAAGCATCTAAGGGTTGTTTCCAAACGGGCCATGAACTGAGCTGGGTTTTTATATTTGATGAAAAAGAGCCTAAATGCTAACCGATCTGGGAGAGGTCAGATAAAAAAAAAAAGGAGCATTAACCTTGACTATGTCTTTAGCTCCAGCCACCTCTTTAAGAGGAAATTGTTGGGCAGGTGGCGGAGGGCTAGTCGGGGAATGAAACTATAAGCCAGACTGGGTGTGAGGAGGGGAGGTGATAGAAGGATTATAGGGTGGGGGAGCAGAGGCTGAGGGAGAATTGGGACCTGGCTCGGCCTGGTGAGGAGCAGCCTGGGGAGAAGGGGAGCGGTCAGATGAGTCCATAGAAAAGAAGGATTCAAAGGACTCAGAACTTGGGGTGGAGACTAAAGGAACAGACAGGAGAGAAAGAAGAAAGATTTGGGATGAGTTGCATTGGGAGCAGAGACTAGGTAGGGCCCGATGTGTAAAAGAATGCCTGGACATCAGGCACCTCAGATCGTTTGCCCATTTTTTGACAAAAGTCATCCAGATCTTGTAAAATGGAGATATCAAAAGTGCCGTCTTCTGGCTACTTGGAACTATTATCGAGTTTGTATTGGGGTCAAGTGGTATTGCAGAAGAAAATAAGGTGTTTAGGTTTTAGGTCAGGTGTGAGTCAAAGGGGTTTTAGGTTTTTAAGAACACAGCTAAATTAGCCAGGCATGGTGGCAGGCACCTGTAGTCTCAGCTACTTGAAAGGCTGAGGCAGAATCACTTGAAACCGGAAGGCAGAGGGTCAGGCCTCTGAGGCCAAGCAAGCCGTCATAAGCCGTGTGACCTGCAGGTATCCATCCAGATGGTCTGAAGCAACTGAAGATCCACAAAAGAAGTGAAAATAGCCTTAACTGATGACATTCCACCATTGTGATTTGTTTCTGCCCCACCCTAACTGATCAATGTACTTTGTAATCTCTCCCACCCATAAGAAGGTTCTTTGTAATCTCCACCACACTTAAGAAGGTTCTTTGTAATTCTCCCCACCCTTGAGAATCCACCTCCTGCTTGCAAAACATTGCTCCTAACTCCACTGCCTATCCCAAAACCTATAAGAACTAATGATAATCCCACCACCCTTTTCTGACTCTCTTTTCGGACTCAGCCCGTATGCACCCAGGTGANTATTTTACTTTACAGTTGCTTATTTGATTTATTATTGACATCTCTGACAGTACATCTCATTGTCAGATGTATGATTTGTGTTACACACGTCCATGTGAAGAGATCACCAAACAGGCGCAACAAGGCTGTTTATTTCACCTGGGTGCAAGCAGACTGAGTCCAAAAAAGGAGTCAGCAAAGGGTGGTGGGATTATCACTAGTTCTTATAGGTTTGGGATAGGGGTACAAAGTACATTCTTAAGGGCGGGGAGAATATTACACAGTACCTTCTTAAGGGAGGGGAAATTATGTCATATCATTTAGCGTGGGGCAGGAACAAATCACAATGGTGAAATGTCATCAGTTAAGGCTATTTTCACTTCTTTCATGGGTCTTCCATTGCTTCAGGCCATCTGGATGTATACGTGCATGTCACAGGGGATATGATGACTTCGCTTGGGTACAGAGGCCTGACATTCCTGTCTTCTTACATTAATAAGAACAACAAAACAAAATGGTGGTGAAGTGTTGGGGTGGCGAAAATTGTAGGGGTGGTATGGAGAGATAATGGCGATGTTTCTCAGGGCTGCTTCAAGCGGGATTAGGGACAGTGTGGGAACCTGCAGTGGGAGAGATTAAACTGAAGAAAATTTTGGGGTAAGGGGTGATATTGTGGGGTTGTTAGAAGGAGCATTCGTTATATAGAATGATTGGTGATGGCCTGGATGCAGTTTTTTATGAATTGAGAAACTAAATGGAAGACACAAGGTTCGAATAAGAGAAGGAGGAAAACAGGTATTAAAGGACTAAGAATTGAGAGGACCCAGGATCCAATTAGAGAGTGCCCAAGGGGTTCAGCATAATTATTTGCTTGGTTGGTGAATTTTGGGCTCTCTCCTTGAGTTTTTTTATGTTGTCATATACCAGGCCAGATTGATTTAGGTAAAAACAACAACAACAACAACAACAACAACAAAACAGTCTTCATTTAACAATATACAGAGTCTCCTTTTCAGCAGTGAGTAAATTGAGGCCTTGGTGATTTTGGAGGAAAGAGAAATGTAAAACCAGCAATTGTTTGTTAAATAAGGATTAGAAATGGCTAGGAGACAGTGAGAGAGAGTGATAGTGTGGTGAAGATAGCTGGGGAGAGGTAGAGGGTGGCATAAAATGGGAAT
>NW_016809260.1:1311826-1322565 GCF_001698545.2 Rhinopithecus bieti
AAAAAAAAGGAAACCATATCTTAATAAAAAGTCATGAAAATGTATACCTGTGCTTTCTCATGAAGGTTTTATAGTTTAAGCTCTTACATTTAGATCTAGAGTTCATTTTTTAGTTCATTTATATTTGTGTGAGAAAGGGGTTTCAGCTTCATCTAGTTGTACCAGCACCATTTATTGAAAAGCCTAATCTTGGCCGGGCGCGGTGGCTCAAGCCTATAATCCCAGCACTTTGGGAGGCCGAGGTGGGCGGATCACTAGGTCAGGAGATCGAGACCATCCTAGCTAACACAGTGAAACCCTGTCTCTACTAAAAAGGACAAAAAAATTAGCCAGATGTGGTGGAGGGTGCCTGTAGTCCCAGCTACTCGGGAGGCTGAGGCAGGAGAATGGCGGGAACCCGGGAGGCGGAGCTTGCAGTGAGCTGAGATCCGGCCACTGCACTCCAGCCCGGGCGACAGAGCGAGACTCCGTCTCAAAAAAAAAAAAAAGAAAAAAAGAAAAGCCTAATCTTTCCCCCACTGAATTGTCTTAGTACAATTGGCTGTAAATGTAATGTTTTATTTTTGGCCTCTCAATTCCATTCTATTGACTTGTATGTCTATTTTTAATGTCTTGATTTTTATGTCTTGATTAATGTAGTTGTGTAGTGAGTTTTGTGATAAGTGTGAATCCTCCAACTGCTTTTCTTTCTCAAGATTATTTTGGCTATTTGAAGTCCTTTACATATCCATATGAATTTTAGGATATACTTGTCAATTTCTGCAAAGAAGGCAACTGAAATTTTGACAGAAATTGCATTTGATCTATAACTAACTTGATTTAAACTTTTAAATATATATAAATATGATATGTAGATCTCCAGGCCCCACAAATAGATTGGACTTTATATTATTTTTATGACTCATTGTGATTCTATGAAGAAGATATTATTAAGAAACTTCCTCAAGATCACACAGTTAGAAAGTGGCTGAAATGAGATACCAACTCTTGTATGTGTAAACTACAATCCTCTCATAGTATCATGCCATCCCTAATAATAACATCTTATAATTTTTTGAGCTGTGTATTATCTTACATATTCTCATTACTCACAAAGTTACATAAATTAGAAAATATAAAAATTATCTCCTGATTTGCTGCCATAGCACCCCATGTACACTCCTATTATCATAGCTCCTCCTCACACTGTATTCTACTTGCCTGTTCTTTACCAGACAGTGAGTGCTTTAGGAGCAGAAATATGTCTGGTTCTTATATCTCTGGTGCCTGGAGAAATGCCTGGTACTAGAAGGGGCTCTGTGATAGCTGACTGAATAAATGATTGTGTTATACATTCTTCCCTTAGGATTCAGAGGCTGGCATTGCAAGTTCCCCTGTACTTGAGTGTGGTTCATTTTCCCAACTACTGTGGGGAAGCTCAAGACAGAGACCAGAGCCTTGCTCTTAATGGGTACTCAGCACATAAGATCAGGTCCAGGCTGCATTCTTCCTGGGTCCAAGGAGAAGAGCCAAGTCAACTCGTTTTGAGAAAACCAGCACATGCCATTCACAACAGAAAAAACATAAATGACTAATGAATGTAAAAAGGTGTCTAATCTCACTATTGATCACAGAGACACAAGTGAAACAAGAATTTGTCTTTGACCTATAAAATTGCAAAGATTAAAAGGTGATAATACTCAGTGTAGTAAGAACGTAAGAAAATGGGTCCTTGCTGGGAATGTAACTTGGTAAAAGTTTTTTGAAGGGCAATTTGGTAATGAATGCCAAGTTATAAAATAGGAATATGCTTAGATACATCAATTCTGCACTTTGAACAAGTGCACAGTGCTGGAACAGCCAGTCCTCCTTGGGCCCCTGGCACTCTTCTTCTGGGTGTGGTAGGGCTGCAAGACTGATTGCTCTGTTACAGGGCAATTTCTCAAGGTTATTTTATGTGCTGGCAAATTTGAGAGATAAGGTACAATCTTCCTCCACACCAAGAGTAGGCTTATATACTGCTTGCTATAAAGCAATAGATTCCCAAAGCTCAGTGTTCCTTAGATATAACACAAACCCCCTGTGCGCATAGCATCCATATGGCCTGTGTTGTGGCACCCTATGAGACTTGGTGGCAAAGGAAATCAACATAAACAAGTTGATGCTCATGTTGTCTGCTGTGCAATGAGTAACAAGGTCCTTTGTCCCTTAAAAATGTTATCATCCCATTTTCTACAGATAAGTAAACTGGGGTTCATTAAAATTAAATAGCCAGCCCAGAGCACATGGTTATTTACACGGTCATCCATTGCAGATGGAACCAGAGCCCAGGGTGACTGACTGAGCCTCAGCAGCTAACCACGGATCATTTGGATAAGCAATATGAGAGACTGATAGAGAAGAATCACAGGGCAAACTCTCACAACAAACTTTATGTAATTAGCCTGCTGGATTGTCTGGCACTCTCCAATCACACTGAAAAGCATCCAAACTGTTGCCATGACCTGCTGAATGCTCGTGGCTACTGGGTCACGCACTAGAACGGTGGTTCTCAGAGTATGGTCCCCAGACCAGAAGCATTGGCAGCCCCTATAAGTTAATATAAATGCAAATTCTCAGGCCTCCTGGATTTGCTTAATCCAGACCTCCTGGAATTGCTAAAACACTGCAACCTGTGTATTCATAAGCCTTCCGGGTGATTCTGAGGCACACCCAAGTTTGAGAAGACACTGCTCCTGTGCAGGCTGCAAAACTCCCCTTCCTTCAGCTGAGCTGCGTCCTTACTGAGACTGCAGAGCTAGTTCTCACACCGTTCATGACAATTGTACTTGTCACTCGATTTACATATTTCAGTTAATGGTTATGTTTACCAGTGAAGTATGAGGGGCAAAAGAAAGGGAATGATTGTTTCTGTGACAACCACGCTGAATATTTTAGAAAGTCAGTGAACATAAGTCACTAAAAAATGTTCTTGAAAGAGAAAAATTGGTGAACGTCTACTGTTTTGTACTCTTTTGTGAGTCGTTATTCATTCCACTTTAAATAAACCGTATCTGGAGATCAGAAAAAATAAATGTGGTTTAGACAAGTAATGTGGAACTAAATACCAAGCAATGATTCTATATTCAAGAAAAGGCAGGGCTACATCAAAAGATTTGCAAATGAATATGCATTTACATGTTTTAAGTTAAAATGTTTAGGCCGGGTGCAGTGGCTCACACCTGTAATCCCAGCACTTTGGGAGGCCGAGGCGGGCGGATCATGAGGTCAGGAGATCGAGACCATCCTGGCTAACACGGTGAAACCCCGTCTCTACTAAAAAATACAAAAAACTAGTCGGGCGAGGTGGTGGCGCCTGTAGTCCCAGCTCCTCGGGAGGCTGAGGCAGGAGAAGGGGTAAACTCAGGAGGCCCCGGTGAACTCCGGGGAATGGTCGGAAGGCTTGCCAGGTGGAGCCCTGAAGAATCCGGCCACTGGACTCAGGCCTGGGGACCGGCCAGAGGGAAGACCTCCCGTCTCAAAATAAATAAATAAAATAAATAAATAAAAATAAATAAAAAATAAATAAAAAATAAAAATAAAAAAATAAATAAAATGTTTAAGGTATATGTGTATTTTTTATAATTTCACATTTAACTGACTCTAAAAAAATTAGTTGACTGACTTCTAGCCTCCACTATGTCGGGGAGAGAGCCTCCCTTGGATAGGATTTAAATCCTGATAAGAGATAACAACCTAGAATGGGGGAATAAGATACAACCAACTTCTTTCAATTGCTGTTCCTTTCATTCTTGGCTCATGAACAAAGGTTTGGTTCTCCCCTCTTTGCTTCTATGTCTCTGAACCAAGAGGATACCATCGTTAAACAGCTATACCCTTGTAGCCTTGAAAAGCTATTATCAGGAGCATGTTTAATGGTAATACATGGGACATGTCCTAACATCCATTATTAAGCCCAGTGGTTGATCAGTTTGCCTCTTGGGCTCTGGTTAAAAAAAAATTATTTGTCCTGCTCAAGAGTGCAGAAGCATGCAGGACAGTGATGAGAAAGAAGTGAAGCCATTTATCCCAGAGACAGAAGCCATTGTTCTCCTCATCCTACCCTTCTCCTTTGAGAACCCCTTCCTCACCTCCTTCTCTTGTGGGCTCCCGTGTTGGCCCCCTCCCTTAGTGTGTTGGACCCAATGGAAACTTAATTTCTGCTGGTCAATCTGTTCATTTTCCTGCAAATGGGGATTAGGCACATGCAAACTCTAAGTCTTTATTGATTGTATGAATTGGAAGGGAAGCAGGACTAGGGCTGGTGCAGTGGCTATATCCTCCATACGCTGGGATAAGCAGAGAGAGCCAGCCTAGAAGAGAGAGAATGAAGCCTTTGCTCAGAGAAAATTGGAAACGAGAGATCCTGTGACCTTGGACAGAGTAACTTGGGGAAGCTAGTTAAGTTTCTTGTCTTTAGGAACTGTAAGCTACCCACATCACCCGCATCCTTCTAATAAATTGCTTTTTTTTTTCTCCTTAACCTCATTTTACTAGGCCCCTGTTCCTTGCCTGACGCTATTCTTGGAGCAACAAGTACTTAGTGCCGGGCATCTCGGTGAGTATATTGAAAACACACATTGGCAATTCTATGACAATGACTTTTGTTGTTTAAAATCTGAACTTTAAGTAGTTGCAGATAGGGGTCATTTACTAACTAGCAACAGGGGTCCTCACACAGAGAGGTGACATCTCAGTTTGAAACAGGAACAGCCTGGGAATCATTAAAAATCAAAGATAAGCAGAATTCGGATAACGTGTTACAGAAGAGACGTTTACTTAAGCAGAACAGAGACTCTTAGACTACTCTCTTAGCTATTCTTTGCCAATGATGTTATAAAGCTATTAAGTTTTGAAAGAATTAGACGTTTACATCAGGGACATTGTATAGCATTTGTTTATTTTTTATACATAAGCATAGCTAAATTAGTTCTTATTTTATAGTGTTGATGTAATCATTACTTGTTTGCGGGGTGTGTGTGTGTGTGTGTGTGTGTGTGTGTGTGTTTCAGCCAAGGAACAGACTTTTGGTGTAATAGTTTTAATATAAGCAGAGTACATTCATTTCAATTCCTTTTTTGCTTTTGCAGAAAACATACAAAAGAGAGTTAAGGGATTAAAAGTGCAGAATCTGGTTTTAGACAGACACGGTTTCAAAATCTGGCTTTGCTACTGTTAGCTGTATGACCTTAATTGACTTATCTAACCTCTCTAGACCTCCCTATATTAAAAGTGGAAAGTAGTAATTTCCCTGTAATAGGACCATCCTGAGAAAGAAGCAAGATATATGTGTAAAGCAATTTGGCAGGTCTAGTACACAGTAAATGCTCATAATGATAGCTTTGTGGCAGCTCTATCCTCTGACAGATCGCACATATTGAGTGCTGAGTTTGTGCCAGCTCCTTACATCTATACTATATTCATTTTTTGATGCAATTAAAGCTTTCATTTGTTATGCATATTGGCACCAAGATTTATTCTTTGTCCATGTATTTTGTTTTCCTATTTTTATCCATCCCCAGACTTGACATGGGTACTATGAACATATTCCATATGAACCAATCACACAAGACCTGTAGTCCAGATAGAAATTAGCTACCTTTCTTGTTTTACGAACAACTTGGTAATATTATGTAATTATATATTTTTGAGTAGACATGCTTTATACTTAGGAGCATACATATATGAGGTATATAATATTTTAAAATAAATTTACTGAAGATATGCAAGAAAATGCCTCATTATTTTATAATAATCTCTTTTCTCTTTCTCCTTCTTTCTCTAAAAAGAAAAAAAATCACAATACTATAAAAAAAAAAAGCTAAATTACTCCCCATCCAATGGCATTTGGCAATTCCTTAAAATCATCTGTCCCCCTAAATCTAAAAAATTTTCCACCCCAGTATATTCAAAAGAATATGCTATGAGTAATAACCAAGGAAGAGGTCAAGAGAATCTTTTGTGCCCTGGGATATTGGTTTCTTAAGCTACAACACTGAGGGCAGAGAGGACCACACTTACTTTTGGCACATGGGTTAAATCTTGCATATCACTTCATAGTTGCCCCTCGCACACATCCTGTGGTATGCCACCCACACCCAAGCTTAACTCTGCATACCACCTTCCCCAAAGATTCTCAGTGTTCTCAACTGTTTGCAGCTCTGGTCGTATACTGTGGCAGGACCTCATCTTGTGACCACAGTTCCTCAAGAAGAGCTTCATTGTTTGACTTCTGCTCCCTGAGCTTGTCTACCTACTGCAGTGTGTATTCTTGCATTTAGTCCATGGGAACATACTTTCTTTTTATAAATTAGTGTAAAGTATCATGCATGGGTTTAGGGAAAACATAGTATTATGTAGTGCCATATACAGACAACACACCATTAACTAGACCAGAGTTATATAAGAACAGCATGTTGTTATGTTTTATTCCCAAGTATTAAGAAAGCTCATGTGAGATTATTCTCTGCACCTTAGCATTTTATCATTTTCATCTTTAACACATTATCTTGTCCTATTTCTATTTTTTCCCCACATCAAATTTCTGAAGGGAATTTTCAAGCCAAATATATATATATAATATACATGTACATATACATACATATATATGTATAGTAGATCATAATTCAGAAACTGTGTCTTTGCCATAAGTTAACCTGAAAAAAACTCAATTCACCCACTTTGAAGATTAACTACTTCATCACATGTAACCAGTGAGTGAGGAATAAGGGGCAGGTTCATTTTCATCTCAAATTTTTTATAACCTCAAAAATAAAAGTTTACCCTATTCTCCACTGGAATTATGCAAATACATAAAATATGAAGTATCCACACTCAATACTGAATATACCATATGTCAAACTACTGGTGGATATTTTTCTTTCTCTTGCTTAATCAGCTGTATGTTGAGAAATTTGTATATTGGGCAGATAACAAATGATTGCCACCTGGGGGTTGCCAACATACCAAATTTTCTTTTATCTGTTCAGAAACATCAGTGTGCAGTTATCTAATCATATTGATATTCTGATATTAACATATGTTATATAATCTTTCTGTGCCTTTCTTGATGGGATCAGATTCTGTACCACACAAGTCACAGTATTTCAAAAAGCTATTGTGAAAGTAAAGCTAAAGGCAACAAAGGAATGAGTCATTAGTCATTGGGTTTTGTTTTTTTTCCACCTATGTGTATCATATTCTAAAATGAATTAAAGATGAGCAATTATCAGATGTAATTCTGAGCTCATGTTCTCACACTGTCTGATGGGCGGAATTTTCACAAGGGATGTGCTGTCATCATTTTGTCAGGACCTTTGGAGACAAGTTCAAGGGTAATGGTTAGTCAGCATAAATATCAAAATGCCCAATAATAAAACATTTTATCCATCTGGTTTTAATCACAAGCCTCTTTAATCTAAATGATTATTGTATTGTGTTTCATACATATTCTGTAAGGATCAAACTGAGTCAATGCCTCTAAAGAGGAAAATAAAATTTTAGCCCTATAAAAAATTGTTAAGGTCAGGTTTATATACCTATTATGAATTTAAAATATTTCTTTGCTTTAAGCAATATTGCCTCCTTGAAAGCATTGTTTTCAAGAAAAGAAAATAATTTTCTACTTTCTAGTTTGCAGAAAAGTTAATATTATCAGAGAATCATTTAACAAAAAGATACCAAGCTCTACTAATTTAACAAATCATTCTCCATTAGACTGGAACTATACAGGAGATGGTAATTAGAAACTGTCTTCCTTGCCATTTGTCTTCATTAGCCCTAGCTCAGTCTATGGCCAGATTATATCCTTCTCATATGTTAAATTGACAATCAACCATCATTGAAGGTAAAATGAATAGTAATGGGCCACCTTCTGACCACAGGACACCTAGGCATGCTGTTTCTTCCACAGGGAAAACCCTTCGCTATTCCTTTAGCACAATCTATAGTCCTTAGCTTGCTTTTCACTTCCTCCTGGAAGCCTTCTCTGACCGCCCTGACTAGGTCAATAACTCACTTCCACATTAGATGCTCTCACAGCATCTATTTTGCATCTTATAGCAAAATAAAACTTAAACTGTAATATTAGTGAAAGCCTGAAGGGAGCCATCTATTTACAAAATATATAATTTTTTAGTCATTCCCAATTTAAAATTCCTCATCTGTAGCTTGGGCACTGTTTTCTCTACAGCATGCTGTCTGCCATTTTATTTTAGCTATGAGGCTGCAGTCAAGTTGGAGGAAAACATGACATAAGATTAGGCAGCCCCAAACTCTAGGCCTGGGAAATTATGGGAAGAGAATGAAAAAGGCAGGGAGCCCCAGTTCTCCTCTACAGGCTTTAACTGGAAGCATGGTAGATGAATTAAGGGGCAGATGCTCATCCAACTCATGTTTGGAACACAAAAGAGGCAATTCTCTCTCCATTTGCCCCACAAAACGGGGAGGTTTACGAATCTATTGTGTAGCCTCATTAGACAGAGAGAGGGCTGGGATTAACTTTACCAATTCTCTATTAGTTTCCAGGTGTCAGGTCCCAGAGATTCCTATACAACACAGGGGACCCTGTGAAGAAGCCTGTGTTGAGAGCAGGCAGCCTTAGTAGGTGTTGGTATGGTGAGGAAAGAAGTCATCCTGCTTCAGAGGCTGTACGGTAGATTGCTTAGTCAAGGTTTGGATGGGGCATGTGGCAGAGATTCAGAGGGTCCACAGCACTGGCAAAAGCCCAGGTGAGGCTGCAGCAGAGGCACTGCCAGGCCCTGATCCAACTAGAAGAACTGGGCCTGTGGATCACAAACAGAGCTCCACCAGCCTCAGGCATCAGCCACTCATGCCTGTGGGGCAGGATGTGGCTAGCACTCAAGAGACACCACTGAGGACACCAGAGGACACTTCCTGGATTCAGTGATTTCATCCTTCTGTCAAAGCACCTGGTCCTACACCCAGATATAATTTTAGAGAAGGTCACAGGAAAGGGACAAAGTGCTCAGGAAGACTAAGCATTTACCTAAAGAGGATGGCATACACACACACACACACACACACACACACACACACACACACACACTCTATAAACCAGCTCTGTCTACTTACACTGTTTAAACTAAAAGAAACTGAAACATCTTTCTTTCCTTTTTTTTTTGAAGCCGAGTCTCACTCTGTCGCCCTGGCTGTAGTGCAGCAGTGGTGTGATTTCGGTTCACTGCAGCCTTCACCTCCCAGGTTCAGGCGATTCTCATGCCTCAGCCTCTTGAGTCAATGAGACTACAGGCACGTGCCACCACACCTGGCTAATTTTTGTATTTTTAGTAGACATAGGGTTTAACAATGTTGGCCAGGCTGGTCTTGATCTCCTGGCCTCAAGTGATCCACTCTCCTCGGTCTCCTAAAGTGCTGAAATTACAGGCTTGAGCCACCATGCCCAGCAACATCTTTCAATTGTCACATCTAAGGTATCTTCATACCCTAGATAAGGTATTACCCAAGAGGTTGGGGGTATTCGTGAGGAAGGCCAGAGCAGAACAGTTTCAGAAAATGTAGCAATTCTGCACCTTTAAATCCAGTGTGAGTTCAATGTATAACCCTGCTACATAATCAATCAAGAAATATTCACTGAGTGCCCTCTGTGTGCCAGGTAGTAGGTGGGTGCTTGGGATCCAATGGTGAGTAAATGTAGAAAAGTTCCAACTCCCATGGGCTTGCCAGCTAGAACATATTAGACTGGCATAAGACCAATAAGCTGAGAAATAATTAATGAGTAGTGATTGTGCTCAAGGCCCCTGAGGGAAAGTATCAGGATTAGCAGAGAGTGAAACAGGGGGACTCCATTCATCCATTCATTCATTTATGTTACCGAGCAATCTCTACTCAGAAACCTTCTTGCCTAACTCCCGCTGGTTAAAAGTAGGTCCCAATCTTAGCATGACTTGCTCTCAGCCATTCAGATACTGGGAATTCACTTTTCCTCTCTAAAGATTTGCAACAAGATCTGAAGAATAAAAATTAAAGATTTGCTAAAAGCAAAAATAACAATCCCGATCCTCCACTACTTTAATTATTACAGATTTATTTCCACTAAGAAGCCCCTTGTGACTACAAGAATACCAGCTGCATCAAGTACAGGTGGGGTACAGTTTTAGAGGCCTTTTCAGACTGTCAGGTAGTCTCAAGGGCTAGACAGGGGATGTGGTATGAAGGGGTGGCCTGCCCTTCCACACCTGTGGGTGCTTCTCGTTTGGTGGAACGAGAGACTTGAGAAAAGAAATAAGACACAGAGACAAAGTATAGAGAAAGAAAAGCGGGGCCCAGGGGACCGGTGCGCAGCTTACAGAGGACCCACACCGGCACCGGTCTCTGAGTTCCCTCAGTATTTATTACTCAAAAGATAAGGGAGTAAATCAACAGTAAGACATATAGATACACGGAGATGTTCCATTGCCCAGGGACGGACAGGAGACAGATGTTTTTCTTTTACTGAGATTTAAGAGAATGGTAATGACCTTTAACCACAAGCAGTCTTCAGGCATTTGTTTAACAAAGCACATTCCTTACAGCCCAAAATCCTTTAAACCTTAATCACCACAGCGATGTCTCTAGTAAGGACAAGATTGGGGGTAGAGTCACAGATTAACAGCATCTCAAATACAGAGCCAAATGGAGTCTCTTAAACTTACTTTTTTCTATAATAACACAGTAACAGGCTGACCTCTCTTTTCCCCACA